>NC_083765.1:17515754-17598254 GCF_963514075.1 Conger conger
CATTTTATGTATTTTCTTCGTTTATCAGTAGATATCATGTAGAAGATAATCGTCCACCATCGTTTCTTTTAATATTACATTTAATTTATTTACTGAAAATGAGAAAATCTGTGTCAGATTTGGGTCCTTGTCCAAAGGCCAGAGTGTAGTTTAGTGTGGTAGTGTTGGTTTAATTGTTACTCATCTTTGTCTTAATTCTATTCACTCTTAATAACTAATAAGTGTAAATTGAAACACAGCAGAGCTGCCATGACAATAATTATGCAAGTTATAATCTAATTTCAAGTATACTGCAAATCAGGTTTCAGTTTGCAGAAAATAATTGCAGAAATCAAGGCCAGATCTGTGGTTTTAAAACAGCTCTAAGTTAAATTAATTTTTAAGTGAGTTTAAGTGACTTCTTTCAGCACATTATCGTTTCTTAGTGATAAGGCTTATTTTACATTGCAAATCAGCTACATCAACGAATCAGCTCAGCTCACACACATGCATTTGACAAGGAGTACAGCATATTACAGGATATCTAGGTACAGGTGCTATTTATATGTTTACACACAATTAAATCAATCCTCTAAGAAAGGATAAGCAGTGTGACCAGTAACTCTTTCTTTCCTATTTATTACTGGATTACTTCCTGGCTATAGGAAGCCATTGTTGTCTCTGGACTAATTAGAACCAATTAACCTGATGAAGGACCAATGACATCTTTGGAAGGTGTGCAGTGTGTCCGGTGCCAGCAAGTCCATCTTGCCCACTGGCATTCGGCATGAGCCCAAGGCAGTGAGGAGATGAGCCAGGGTCCAGTCACTGGCAGGGAGAGGCACAGCCATGGCAGAACATGGGAGAATTACAGAGCCCTAGGATCAGTCCAGCAGGGCTCCAATATGCTCCCCTCAACACCACTGTGATTTCAGAGAACAGGGAATGTCACATTAGCGCTGAAATGTGCACTGTTCTGCTGTCATGTGTTGTTGAAGTGCTCTTTTTTTAGCATATAAACAGAAACAGAGGGGTTTGTTTTTCTATCTTTTGCTTTTCTATCTTACTCTTGACAGAAGAAATGTTGTGGCAGAATGCTGACTAAGGCATCGGCTGTTTATCTTTGCCAGTAACAGTGCTGAGAGAAAAATGTAAATCTGCCTTGTCCATGATTTTGAATGAGCTTTTTCAATGGATTTGAAGTTCACAATAATGAGGCATGTAAGGATTTTAAGTATATTTTTCATAGTATTATGCTTCCTTAATAATTAATTGAGCCAAATAGTCTTATATGAAAATGATCCACAAACAAGTTACCTAACTCAAATTGTGTTTTTATCACAGAAGGGGTAGGCCTGCCTGGACACATTTGAACTCTCAATAACAATGAACAGTGTTATCTCTGAGTCTCAACCAAGAGTACTTTTCTCTTTAATGTACAATGCATGTATAATCCCTTGACAGTGCTTAATTATCATTCATAAGCCTAATTAAATACAATCTAAAGAAGTACTGTAAGGTCTGGTAATGTCCACTGGTAATGAGGGCTGGAATGCCAAAGACGTCAGAAATCTGACACAATGGCAGAACTAAACCATTAGCATAAGTAGAAAATGACATCAACATAAGTCATGAAAATAAACATCACGTTCTGCTGTGTGTGTGTGTGTGTGTGTGTGTGTGCATGTATATGTGTGTGTGAGCGCACATTAACTATCCTTGCCTATTAAAAACAGCTGGCAGCATCATAATTCTATATTTCAGCAATCCTGTTTTACTCTAGGTAGTGTTGTTTACCAAAACAAAAAGCGGGCAGATAGCCCATATTGTTTACATTCCATATTATCTGTACCACTCGCATCTCAGAGGAGTCTGTTTACCATTTCATGGGACTGGTGATGCAGTCAAGCAAATTATTTAGAATGCAGCAGTATCAAGCCCCCTCCGAGTTATTCATGCAAATGAGCCCTTATCCTGCAGTGTTTGTTTTACAACAACACCACCGAGGAAAACTCGGGAGCAGCAACAACAACACAAGCATTGCCGTTGGTCCTTAACACGCAAAACAATATAAATTATGATCGATGTCATTACACCAAAAAACACACATCAACTAACCTTTTCATGGTGTTATAATATGACTGATTTGGCGCGTTGTTGGCGTTTATGTTGACAAGCTGAATTTCATGTCAGCTGTCGCCGCAGTGTATGTTTTTTTAGAGGACTCACTGGCGGTGGCTGTCTCTGCATACCTCCGTGAGCAGATTTGTTTACAGACAGATACTTAACTCTGCTGAGTAAGCTACCCAGCTGGTGCACCTTTATGGGAATGTAAATAGCATAAGCGATGGGGTTTAGGTCTCCTTTCATTATAATGGAACTCAAATAATTTATGGATTCGAAGTATGTGTTATTTTAATTTTATGTTGTTTATGTATTCATTACGTGAAAGTTACACATTTTAAATGCACGACGAAAAGCTAATTAGTTCTTTATTGTTACTATTAAGAGCAATCATACTATTAGCTAACAAAAGTAAATGATGTATATTGATTTGTAAAGGTAATATTAAGAACACAATATTTACGTCATGCAAACGATTAAGGTATCATTCTTTCAAGTTGCTTTATCTTGCTTATTCTCAGTCTATGTAAATACGAATACCCATTAAAATACTTGTTGCGTAATTTGAAGCGACTAATACAACAAACTCAAAATGCTTATTGCACTCACCCTGCTCAATGTGTTCCCTGACAGACCGGAGCTGGTGTTCTGATGCTACCTCCCCGATGACAATTAGCATATAATAGCTCCCCTGACAAAACGGTAGATTTTCGTCTTGTTGCTCTCCAAGGTGCTGAACTTGCTCGTGCCGCTTTTCGAGGTCCAGTTGCGCGGTGCTCTTGCTTTCTTCCACAACCCTTAACTCAACTCCGGCAGGGATCTCCATGGCAACCGCACACCGGTCAGACGCTGGGCCCTCTTCCATTTCCATGACAACTGCATCCACAAGCTCTCCGACCGAGAAAAGATTGGGGGTGGGCTCCCCAGGATAGTGGACTGCTCACATTTGGACGTATTGTCTCTTTGTGATTGGCTATTGACCCATGCGGCTATTTGATGTCACAGTCAGCCAATGACCATATCCAATGGGAAAGTTTTAAGTACGGGACATGCAAGAAGAGTTCAGCAGGCAAAATATGGTGAATTCCAGTGCTGCAGATAGTGGAGTTCATTTCAGTTCACAATGTACTTCACCTCCTATAAGCACCTCTGGAAAACGCTGTGCAATGTTTTGATTCCTGCAGCTAGCTAGGGTATTTAAAATATCCATTACCTGTAAAGCTCAATATCGCATATTTACAGATTTTTATGAGGCATTGTTCTGTACTGGGCAGGACTGAAACAATTACATCTCTTGTAGCTTTTGTAACTTTTGAAAACTGAACATTCATTTTTTGTCATGATCAAGCGCTCAGTGTTTTATGGCAGCTTTTCAATGGCTACACGGAGACTTGAACCTGCTGACAGCCCAGATTCTACCTTACATAAACAATGTTTCTACAGTTTCTTATGAAGATATTTCATATAGTGAGCAGACACTGATATATGTGTTGGTTTGTGCCCCTCAAACAGTGTTAAGGCAGTATTCTATCAGTTTGGGATAAAGTAGGGTTTGATTACATGGAAATGTATACATTGGATGTTTGCCATTTGAGTTTAATATGCATTTTAAGTTCCAAAATAAAGTCCTAAAAGGGATTGTAATGGTTAATGTTAAAAAACTGTACTTTGTGGTTTGATTAATTAAAAAGATTCCAGGTTCCAAGTAAAATAATAAACATGTCATACTGGCACTAAATTATAGCTACAAAAAAAAAAATAGACTTATAATTGTGTTGTCGTGGTCATTTTAGAGAAAGCAGGAATTGCTGTAGAATGTCTTGCTGTAGAAAGCCTTGTAATACATTTATTATGAAAGAGCCATCAACAGTAATAATGACAATTATAATAATAATGTTTCTAGTATACCTACGACAACTCATAAAATAACAGTAATAAATATGTATAAAAAATATACTATGATTTTACCTTTACTGGAAAATGAAAACATATATGGATTTTTATGCAGTTTTTATTCTTACTTTAATTGAATTCATAGTGCAATAATGATGTAGGCCCAGGAAAGTGAAAACATTCTTAATTCGTAACATCATTTTATTGGTGTGCATGTACTTTAAATGGTTGTATTTACATCAAAAGGGCTTCATGCTAACACAGGGATCTGCAAAGTTGACCTTATCTTGATCGTCTGTGAGTATTTCTGTACAGTATTTCAGAGGTTAATGTAAGGACACACTGTGCCTATCTCTGGCGGATGTGAGCTGAAATTGGAGACAGGAGGCTGTTGTTGTCTTCCAGTACATTCAGGAGAATGGGAGCCATTCCACAAATGCTCACTTCCCAGAGAACGTCACCGCACTGCAGCAATCACCACAATCTGGGCAGGTATCCAAGAGCATAGGGGCTGAGATAGAGGTCCAAAGAGAGAGGCAGGAGAACGGGCAAGAATCAGAGGAGGAAAGATGGAGGGAAGCAGATAAGCAGAGCAGAAGGGTTGAGATAACATGATGTGTAATTATCATCTTCATTCTGGAAACTAATACACATTCTGAATAGTGCTCTCACATTGATCCACACTTTGTATTCCTGGACTCTCATTCCCTCTTGCCTCTGATCCTCCAAAAAATATTTAAATTCTCGTTGGAAATATATGCACCTCACTATGAGAATGTATTGGATTCCTTTTGGTGAGATCATCACATGCTGAGATTTTAAGGGTGCTTTTTAATTACGGTATATTTTCTGGTGTGTCAACCTAGATCGATCACTGGGGTGACAAATCACCGCTTTGCTTCATTCTGTTTTCAGAGCTGAAAATCCTGCCATTCCAGAATTCACAAACACACACCCACACACACACACACACACACACACACACACACATACAAACATATACACAACCAATCAACCAAAATCAATCAGTCACATAAAACACACACAACTGCAATCAGACACACACATACACACATATAAATACACAAGCATGCATGGACTGCGTACGGGCATGTGCGCATACACACACACACACACACACACACACATGCACACAAATAAAGAGGCACTTCAGCATGTATGTAAGGTATTTGGTGTGATTTCCAGCCCCACCACAGTGGCCCATTAAAGAGCTTTATTAGCTCCCTGCGCCAGGGAGGTGACTCTGACTGCTGGCTGCCATGATTGATCACTGCCGCCCCTCCTCCTCCTCTGCATGTACTGCTGGGTTTCTGCCCTTCACAGTGCTGCTCTCAGTGAGTCAGCATAATTGCGGGCAGCATCCCTACACTGCCAGTTTGTAAACAGCGCCCTCTACAGCCTCATACTAGAAAAGCTGTTACACTTCCTTCTGTGTATGTTTTTTTTTTTATTACCAAGACAAAATCAATGTTCAATTGAGGTTATGGTCTTTAGTTGACTTGAAATGCGAAAATTCAAAGCTGCATGGCTGAGATGAACATTGTGCCATAGGTATATGCATCAGACAGCTTTATTTTGGCTTCACAGATGGAAATGTAATTTCCCTGCCTCATCACCAAAGAACAGGCAATTCAAAGGAATTTAAAGCAGGTTGAAATAAATGACACAGAATTAATAGAATTGTGGATTTTAATTCGTTTTCACTGGATTAACTCTACCAAAATGAATAATCTCCTTCTTAATTAAAACAATGTATACTCTACCTTATGAGCCAGTTGCTGCCTGATTGCATAATGCCAAGTCTGGTAGCTAAGAGAATGCATGGACAACAGCAAATGACCCATGTATCATACAGTTTTATCCGATATCCTTTTTTACAACATGATTCAAACCATTTATTATAAAAGATTCTATGAGGTACTCCATTCCATGAAGCCCACAAAGAATCTCTGTATGGGGAAAAAACTATAACTAAACTGTGATGTGAGTATTCCAATTCATTACACTACATTATTGGCATTTGGCAGATTAGACTAAGCAGGAGACAACCCCCCCTGGAACAATGCAGGGTTAAGAGTCTTGCTCAAGGGCCCAACGGCTGTGCAGATCTTATTGTGGCTACACCGGGAATTGAACCGCCGACCTTGCGGGTCCCAGTCATTTACCTTAACCACTACACTATAGGCCACCCAATTAAATGAAAAACCACTTGCATAGGGTTCAAAGTGAATTCAATATTTGCCAAAGAGTATAAAATGGTGAATTTTTGATGGAGACAGCCTGTGTGCCGAAGTATTCAGATTGAGATTCTGCCGAGCCTCTTATCAAGGACAGAGTACTGGGTCCTTCAGCCAGAAGTCCTTCAGAAATACATGGCTGTCTGTCACAGCTGCTCGGTGTGCAAACAAGAGCCCATTACTGAATACACAAACCGCATTTTAAACAAGCTTAACCTTCATCCTGAAAGGAAATTATGGTAATCACTGGTATGTTCATTTATTGTTGCCAACTGACCTTAAAGTTCAAACTTTAATTGACAAATGGCAAATCACATGTTCCAATCCTAATGTTTACAAGTAGAAAAAAAATTAATGTATTCATAGCATTGAACACAGTAACCAGATCAAACCAACTATGCATTTGTATTACACTGATTATTATTTGTATGTGTTGTTTATTTTATCATTATTATTCATATTTAACTCTGTATACAATTATTCAAATTAGACATAACTCTTGATGTTAAACATATGATGTTTTCATCATGATTTATTCACTTATCACAAATATTGTTTTACTTTACACATTCTATACTGAAATAAATATCCAAGTAATCCTATTAATACGTCACATATAATCTATAAGCAATAGCATTTTATAGAAATAGAAATGTATCAAATTAATTTTGTATAAGAATACTCTTTTGTACATTCTAACAATGAGACCACTGACTTAGTATCTTTAATTTCACATCAAATGGATTTCCATATTGAAGTCTGAGTTTCAAAGGAAATTACATGTTTGATTATTAGAGTGAATTCTTTAATAAATTCTGCTTAAAAAGGGGGAACATTAACCATGTTGTAGAACTTTGGATTTTGCCATTCCCAAAACCCCATTGCCATGGTTTCTTCAAATTGTACATAGTGATTGTGCATTGTGCACCTGTGATTGAATAATATTTCAAAACCGGTAATGTAAGGGTAATGTAACGTAAGGGTACCTCTGTTATAGTCACCATGGCAACATTGCCCATTTGATCATTTCCATAATTTCAGGCAGTTTTCAGCATGGTAATTATGCCTACTAAATCCCAAGTAATAGGCTCAGAAGTCAAAGTTAAAATGCAGTTTTAACTTTGTCCTAATGTTTTAGTTGTCTTACTTTGGTGATTTTTTTGTGATTCTTACTTTTTCAGCAGCCTGATTCAGAAATTATTTTATCAATTAGTAAATATTGTTACAGGCAGTGGGAAGTAAACAGTGTATTCCTAAACTTAGTCCTTGGGTAGAAATTATTGCTTGCCGAGGGTAGGATTATTGAATGCATATACGAATCCATGCCGTCACAAGGGCACAATCCACAGAGCGGGTGATTAAGAAGGGAATGTAGGAGTATTGGTTGGTTAGCCAATTCTAAAACATGTAGTACATGTTTTCCGTGCAGGCATATTATTTCCGTCTGCAGTTTAGAACATGATCATGCGCACAAATTAAAAGGAGTGGATACAGGTATTGCAGGTATGAGACGTAAAATAATGTCCACGCCTATGTCCAAATACAATGCCGTTTGTTGTCCTCGTAAACCTAGTTACATTTGGCGCATCTCATAAAATGAGCCAAGCCAAGCACCTTCTGTCAACAAATTTAAGGGAATATGGTGTCCGCTATCAACCCATTCCATCGTAAATTCAACATTTTAAACATACATAAATGTCTTACACACGACCAAACGCGCGAGCACACGCATAAAAAATGCCATTGCTTCTTTAAGTGGCATTCATGTATCCCACACCCAGCCTTTCCGGAGAAGCAGGGAGAGAGAGAGCGAGAGAAATTGGATGCATCGCCGTTAAAGCCAGATCCAGCCGGCCAGAAATATTTAAACAGTAAACTCATGTATTAAACAAAACCTGCAACGGGAGAACCCCCCAGTCTCGTAAACAAGCTCAACTTTTCAAAGGTAAACCTGTGATTTATTACCATTAGCTTACAAATGGCATTAACAACAAAATTGTCTTTCTTCAGCATAAATAAAGTGACACTGATTTCTTATCGGTGACAGGTGTGATTGTAATGTAAAAAATATGTTTGATCTCTCATTGAAATCGTTATTGTTCCTTTCGGTTGCTGCGCAGTTCTTTCTTTGGGTGTCAACTGCATTCGTTCCTTTGCTCCGTAAACGCCGGTTACAGTCATACGTGATGTTTGCTTTGTTCCGCCTCTGTGTACAAACATTCTTATGCATGCTACATGGGATGTAGTTTCCAACATTTTCACAAGCGAATCCTTTGAAAAAGTTGCGTTTTGGAGGTGCAGGAACTTATTTTTTGTACGATCTATATCGTTACACTATAATGTCGTTCAGTGGACTCAGACGAATCTGTAAGCACGATCGACTTAATAGCGGTAATGATGTCTAGTAGAGTTCCTGCATTCTGTCTACCCTTCATTGTTTGGTCAGTGGCCAGCTGCGTGGTCCTCAAAGCGATGTATACATGATGTTGGCATGTGTCTGGGTGCCAACCTGCTAATCTTCAAGACCACCTACATCTTTCTTAGACAGAGTTCCTGTATGAGGAATATAGCCCCCCGGAGTTCCTGTGCGTAGGTGTCATCCCATGTATCACTTCACAGATTGTACAGATTTACAATATTTGTCAGATGAGCATTTTTAGAAACTATATATTTTAACAAAATTACATTAAAAAATGTCTACATTTACAGATCTGTGATTGTAAAGCAACTACAACAATACCAGAAGTGCTTGCATCTCAATGCAGAAAAATATATTTTCCAGTAAGAAACCTTTCTGTATGGCTTAACATTCTCTTCTTTCTTTTGCAACTTTACTTAGAACTAATTTCTGAACAGCTCTATAGTATTGTGCCCATTTCAGAATAATCTGCTCAAAATGAAATTGTTGTGCTGTGGCTCATTGGGTGATTTGCTTCGTAATTTGCTAAATAATATATCTAATTTCCTTCTTACCCACAATTTTCACATTTCTACAAAAAAAAAAGATAAATTAAATAATGTCATTACTAATTTGTATGATTCAAGAATCATACAAATTAGAATTAAAGAAGAATTAAAGAAAAAAGGATTTGACTTGTTGTGGTTACATAATTGGATTACTTACCAAACAGTTTGTTATTTTTCGGCAAACTAAATCTCCTCAGTTACCATCCAGCTATGTACCTGGATAATACTTCAAATGTATGAAAGTTGCCTTATATCAGGGCTATTTAACTTATTTGGCCCCAAAAGCGACTTACAAGTGCATAGGTTATAAGTGCAAGTGTTGTTCTAAACATATCATCATCATAAGTGCAATTATTTTAGTTTTTTAGTTTTTTTTGGGGGGTTAGACAAGAGGGATGGGGATATCAGAAAGGGGGGCAGGGGAAATCAGGAGGGAGGACTAAGGTACAGTTTGAAAAGGTGTGTTTTTAGTCTGCATCAAAAATAAGGGGAGGGATTCTGCTGTCCTGACAGTGGTAGGCAAGTCATTCCACCACTGAGGAACCAGAACGGAAAACAGGCGTGAACGTGCAGCTCGACCGCCAGGTGCTCGTAGAGAGGGAACCATAAGGTGACCAGAGCTGGCAGACCGGAGTGGTCTAGCTGGGGAGTAGGGAGTGATTAAGGATTGTATGTAAGGTGGGGCAGTCCCCTTAGCAGCCTGAAATGCCAACACTAGGGCCTTGAATCAGATGACTTTAATACATTTTTGTAATACTCTGTTTGTTTGAATACTTATTTCTAAATTTAATTGCACTGCCCTAGATTACATTTTCTGATAAGAACATGGAAAGAGGCTGAGGACTGAAATGTGGGTGCAGGCAGGGTTTCTACAACACTTATTGTAACCCTCTTGAGCAATTCAAATAACTCACCATAATTAATCATACCAGTACCCAATGAACCAGGTTTCAAATAACTGAACAAACAATCTGACATCACTTGTTATGTTAGCAAGTAGAACAATGTCATTTTTGACTGGGCCTGGGTTGTGTGCTAGAGGACATGTGAACCCTACTACATCACAAGGACTTTTCTTGAAAGCCAAATACTGATTCCTAAATTTCACTGAGTGACTTATAAAATATCATAGCTCCACCTATTTTGGAGTTCATAATGCCCCACTCTCATGTCATTGGTGTACATCATAGTCACGGGACTAAGTATTGTACATTTGTCCCATGGTTTCTTTTTGTAAGTAAGCTGTGGCTCTTTATCTGGGTGTGGGCCTGTATGTAGTCTACTTCTCTAACAAAGAATTTGCATACTATCATAGCTTTCTACTACTTATATTTTCACTTTGAGTTTTTGCATTTTTCACCCCACATTGACCCTCCTTGGTATGTGGTGAGGAAGCAGTTAAGAGAAAAGATTATGTTGCCATGGTAACAGATAGAAGTAGTTTGTGTCTAAGCAGGGTCTGTAGAGATGTTAAATTATGTGGGCATAAAGGCTGTTAGCATATGGCAATTTGCTGCCATTTAACCACATACAAGCACTTATCTCACTCTCACCAGCTCAACAACTCACTTATCTGCTTTCATATTTCATCAAATACCTCCCTCATCTAAATGGCTAATATAATTGGGCACTTTCTTTCTGGACTATGCCTCTGTGTTTTTGCAGTAAAACTAATAAATATTATGATTATGAACCGATCAAAGTCCCTCAGACAAGCCTGAAACAAAACTTTCACAACACTTATCAACATAGTAACTTCATGAAGAGGAGAACATTTAACTTACAGAGGTCAATTATTAGCCTACTTAACTTCAAGGAGAACATTACCCATCGTTTTATATGTTCTTTTATAGGTCCTTTTTTATGAATGCATTGGTAGGCGACAGTTACCGATGCCTATTTTGCTCATAGTGTGCCATAGCCTGATTATTCACGCAATAAAAAAAAAAGACAATTAGTCTAATTTACTCAACATCTTCTTGTTCAGCGAGACATTCTTCAGGTATCTGAATGTTTTCGCTTGCTATTTAAAACTAACCGCATTTTCTCCGCTATCAATTACATTACAATCACTTAACAGATCATGACATTTTTAAAGAGATTTAAAAATAGCTCTAAAAATAATAAAATAAATAAAATTAAAACTGTCTGGCTAGCCCCACTTCGTTGGCGAATCCAAACGACAGGAAGTTTTTGTTGCCCTATGACCCGGTGCCGCAGACCAATCACAGCTTTCCGTGAGGTCGCGTTTGCCGCGAAACCACAGGCATAGTGAACGTCGATGTGTTATTTATTGGTGTGATCGGGGACTGGAGACACTTGGGCTTCGATGCATTTGGTAGGAATTCAATTAAAATACAGGTTTATACGTTGCATTGTAGATGTTTTTTGGCGAAAGATGAAATAAAATAAAAGCAGCTATTTTCGCTAGGCTGTCATCCGCTACTTCGCATTACTTATACAATAATGTGGGTTTATTTGGATCACGAGAGACATAACATTGTTCTGTTGTTATACGTTAAGTTACCTTAAACGGCGGCCGTTGTGTTATGTGTGCATACTTGCTAGCTGCTTGTATCGGGTTGAGTATTCACTTGCTTGATAGCTAGCTTGCTAACTTACGTAGGGGGAGGGGTTCAATCAAACATCCCAGAAAGCCGTTCACAGTCGGTTCCGTAGCCTTACAATTCAGTTAGCTAGCTGGCCAGTTAATAACGTGTTGTCTGTTTAGTCACAACTTGGATGTTAGAAAGCACATCCAAACACTAGCTAGACATATATATAATTTTTTTTATTTTTTTTTATTTTTTTTAACTTATACACGTACGTGTTTTTGACAAGTTAACTTACACTTTCGCTTGCTATCAATCATGTTCAGTTGTTTAATATCTGTATGAACTGCGTGACACGGTCCACCTTTCGTGCCGTGCTGCCTGGCCTTTTGTTCTTAAATCTAGCCTTCACGTGTTTCATTTCTTTCCGGAAGCGATGAAATGTTTGTTCCAAGTGTTCACTGCGTAAAGCCAAATAACTGAAAGTATGAACTATTTCGTGTTAAATTCGATTATTTACAGTGCAGTGCTACTCAACACTGGTTCTGGAGAACAATCAGGTTCTTGATTAATTAAGGGAGTTGAAAGCATTTAAGTTCCAAGATTTTATGTTTACGTTACAGATTTTAATTCTCCTGTTGTCCTCAAATTACCCTAGCCCAACTGCCACGTCTATTGCAGGGAAAAAAATCTACTTGTAGATCAAACGAGTGGTGTACTGCCAGGGCAGAAAACATTCGCCGATGAGTAACAGATTGTTTCTACAAAATATTGATTCGGTTTTTAAAATTAAATGAAGAGGCTTTATCACAGGGGTGGGTCCAGTGAGGTTTGACCCTGTGGAAATGGAGGGGTAACTGAATGCATGTTTAAGTCATTACCATTTGTTTTGTATCTGAACACTACTGATTTCACTTGCAGGTCTATTCATTTGCCAAATAAAGATGGAACACTTTTTAAGCAACACTTGCCACAGCACATTACATAAAATGGCAACATTAGTTATCTGAGAACTGATCTATTCCTTAACAGAATAGGAAATATCTATTATTTGTAGCCTGAATATCTTTCTTACATGTGGTATTAAGACCCCTGCCCCTGTCTGGTTATTCATGAATTCCTGGTGTGTTAATATGTTGTTTGTTGTATGCAGTTAGTGCTACCATCAGAGAACATCCATTCTACATGGATCCTGGGAATAATGAGCTGGAATCCAGTTTTTCCCAGTTGGACAATCCCTGCTTGATTGTTGAGGACTCCCAGCCCGACAGCGCTGCCTTGGAGGAAGACCCCGACAGTAGCTATCGCTCCCTGTTAGCCCGTCGCCTCTCCAACCTGCAGCCCACATCTCCCAGTCCTGTTTTGGTGAATTGATCTTTATTGGGAGCACTTGCCTGGGGGGGATGAATGTTTAACCATTTTTGCCTCTCTTGGATATATGTGGAAGTAAAAACTTGTCTTTATTTGAAAATTTTAATCATCAATCATTGTTGGTGCAAAAGTAGCTGGAATTCTTATACTCTGTTATTTATTTTTCATGCACCTTGGTAGAACTGACTAATAGCAAAATATCATTTGTGTATGAGAAAGTGGACACTATGATGGCATACTTATTTCAACTGAAGGGTTCCCTAATATTTCCCCGTAGGAGCTGATATCGTCTCCACTGGGAAGCAAGTGCTCTCCGACAGATAGCCTTGCAAACATCGAGCAGAGGAACACACAGCCCAGCTCAGGTCAGGCCTTGAACATTTTAACATGGGAAAGGTTTTCAATTAATTTGTCAGAAATGTGTGCTTTTGATCACTAAACCACTTGCTAGACTTGTAAGACTGCCATTTTGTGTTTAGCTAGTTTGGAATCGGCTCAGAGTTCTGACACACGGGAGCATAGTCAAGTTCTTGAAGTGTGCTCCCCATCCAATCAAAACAGGTACGCAAACATTAGTCATTCCTGAAGTGGTGTTTTGAGGTACAGTCATCACTTATGTTGTGTGTGGGAATGCGTAGGTTGATGTCTCATGAATCTGTGTGTAATGTGGAGATTATGGAAGAAGTCATGTCTTGGGTAGCCCTCCTGTGTTACCCTTTGTTCTGGCCTCATTGTATTTGACGATGCCTTTTCTGAGGTGTCACTTGCCTGGCATGCTCTTTTACTGGGTGAGTTTCAGTGTGTTTTTGGGACCTGTTCGTCCCTTTCAGTGTTCTAGCCCCTATCACCAGGAAGTGTGCAGGGGAAGAGATGGAGGTGGATGCTGGGGCGGACTCCACCACACAGTGTGCCCAGTCTGAAGGCAAGTTCTCCTGTACTACAGCAGAGCTGAGGCTGCCCTGACTCTTGTGTCATTTGGCATTTCTAATTGTTGAGTTTTTTTTTTTTTTTTTGTAGAGCATTTTTTGAAGCTGACATCAGTGAATCTATGAAGGGATATAAGGCATTTGTAATGTATGGGCATACAATGCTTCACTTTATAATGTGATATGACCCCACTCCCATCAAATCCCAGACAAAAAACTGCTTACAGTTTTATTGTACACAGGTGAAATATTACTATGGGAATGGCTGTAGGATCTCTACTGCTGTCAGTATTGTGACAGAAACAATATTTTTTGTATGACGCAATGATTTTGGCTATGTTGCTGGTAGTTGAGTCATAATGGTTGTGGGCTGGTATGCTTACACAGGAGGAGCATCTCAGTTTGGTTTTCTGGAGCTGTCGGAGAGCCAGGGTCTGAACCATGAGCTGGACAGGAATGAGGAGAGCCAGGTGGAGAGGCCCAGAACTCCACTCAGACAGACGGACAGCCAGCAGCAGGCTAAGCAAGGTATGGCTTTTGCCCTTACAACTCAGCTTTATTGACAGAAAGCCACGAACTGATTGCCCGTCATCATCAATGCTTAAATTATATTATTTTTGCATTTCAGGAGCTGTACTGAAAACGGCAGCAGGTGTGGCTTCAGGTAGCCAGGCCAACTCATCTAAAAGGTAACTGGGTCTGACTGAAAAGCATGCGCTAAAATGCCTTGGTTTGGTGAGCCCATAGTCCAAACATCTGTCCTGTCTGGCCAGTAATCCCAGAGTTGCCGTAAACAAGCAAGAACAGGTTCTTTGGTCTGTCTGTGGCAGCTGTGCATGTTGTCTTTGCACTGCAATGTGACACGAAGCTGCAGCTGGCATCATGCGCATGGACAGGCATGCTAGTCTGCACTGTCATGAGGTAGCAGCCTATAGCCTAGTGGCTAAGGTGCTTGACTGAGACCTGGAAGGTTGGTGGTTCAAGCCCCAGTGTAGCCACAATAAGATCTGGGCGCTTGGGCAAGGCCCTTAACCCCACAATGCACCTGGGTGGGATTAGCCCCTGCCTAGTGTAATCAATGTAAGTTGTTTTGGATAAAAGCGTCAGCTAAATAACTAATGTGATAACGCATATGACTGAGCTTGCTGAATTGAGAGCAATTCAAATGAAAGAAAGGCCATTGGAATTCTATAGGTTCAAACTCATGGGCAAGCATCTGAAGTTTGGCTCTCCTTCCTGCCCAGGTCAGAGGTGAGCTCCAGCTGTCTGTCAGAGCGCTCGTCCGGCGAGAGGAAGCAGATGAGCATCCAGGACCTGCTGCATGGCCAGGGGTCCGAGGCCTCGGCCGAGGCGGCCCAGGAGCCCGAGGACGAGGTGCCTTCTTCCCAGGATGACTTATTCGACGCCGAGAAGACCGGTGAGTTTTCATTCCACCTTTGGTTTCCGCCTGACAACATGAGCATTCCGTATTTCAAAGAAATACCCGCGGGATCTTTGCAAAAGGCCTTTACCCTGTTCTTTTCCCACTGTCCCCCCTGTTTTTTTGTTGTACTGGTAGCAGTTGAAATCTTATCCCTGGTTATGGTTATGTACTTTGCATTTTGTTGTACGTTGCTCTGGATGAGAGCGTATGCTAAATGCCATTTATGTAATGTAATGTAATGTGATGTCCCAGGGGGTGGGGTGGACAGCACCGTGAATGAGCCAGAGAGCCAGCACCTGCCGACGTGCACCCCTGCCAGCACCCTGCGACTGCTGCACCTTTCAGGACGCGGCGTCCTGGTGCAGGAGAGCCTCTCCCAGTAAGCCAACACACCAGCCCTTCACCCGCCCGCACACAGTGCCCCATCTCACCACCACTTAAAATGTCCAGTAGTACAACACATTATTTTGGTCCATTATTGATGGAAGGGACCTGAAATTACACACAAGTGACTTAGCAAAAAGGTTTTTGGGAAACTAAATTTGAAGCTCAACACTGAAATATTTCGCTAAATTCTGAGAATCTGCTGTCATTTATCGGTTGTGTTTTCCCTTTAATTCTTTTTTGGAACATGGTAAATGCTGTCAGTTAGCAGTTGTTCTTAGATATTCATCATGGAAATTATTTATTCAAATTATGCTTTCTACATTATGAGGGTTATGAAGTTATATTCTGTGCCAAACATTTCTAATGCTCCATATTCAGTGTTGTCATTCTGTTTTTCCAAAGGAACTCTGCTGATTTTGTAGCACCTACTCAGGACTGTTTAAGCCAAACACCTCTCATAGTACCTAACTCACCCACAGCACAAGAGAATGAGCAAGGTAATTTATCTTCTACTGGTAGAAATAAAGCAGTTATTCTGAAAAGAAAAACTCTGAAACATACTTGTCCTGAATGTCTCTTTGTAACGATGTTGTTCTTTCTGTGATCATTATAAAGCTTTTGAGGAGCCTATGGATACATCCCTCCCTCCCGATGAGCCAGATTGCCTACAGAAAAAAGGGGAGGAGCCAATGGACATGGACCAGGCTCCTGTCCAATCAGGCACAGCACCCAAACCACAGCCCTCTGCATCTACTCCAGTATCCCAGCATTCCCCTGGTTTTGTCCTGGAGAAAAACATCTCTGTGCCTACCCTTCCTGAGCTCTCCCAAGTAGGTGTCTGATTGTGGGGGAAAAAAACAACTGGTGAAAATTGGTGAAGGATGAATTTTGGAAGTCGGAATAATGGTGAAAGAATATTCCTCCTTTTTTCCCCCCTCACAGGATGTATTTGTCCCAACCCAGAGCCTGGGGACAGGAAGTAGTACTGACAGGGCAGGAACACAAATGAAGGAAGCTCCTCAAAAGGACAGGCGCTTATCACTGGAGTGCGGATCTCCTGGGCCGTCTCACTCAGAGGTGAAGCGCATTGCCAGCCAATCGCTGCCCAGCGAAGTGGCTGAGTCGTTCCAGTTAGAACTCTCTACTCTCAGTGAGCACAGCAGTTTTGCACAACCTTCAGAAAAGCCGCGGGAGGCTGAAGATAGCCAGGCGACACAGATAGAGGAGTTGGGGGGGCTTGTAGCCACATCTGCCCGTAACTCCGTTACCTCGCACCACAGTTCCCAGAAGGAGGGAAACGGTGTCTGTCCAGAGCCTGTACCAAAAAAGTCCCCTAGTGAACCGAAAGCATCCCAGATGTGTGAAATGAGGAAGGCTAATGTGCTTGATGGTACGGGGGAGGCAAACTCTTCAAACGAGCAAACTTCACAGGGAGCGTACTCTGAGACACCCAAACCCACCACTCCAGCTTTGAATGTAACAAATGCCACAGAAACTATTGACCTGACAAAAACTTGCAGTTCACAGAACCAAGACTCTGCTAGCTCCCTGAAGAAAGCTGTGACCATAGACTTAACGGGATGTTCACAAGAAAATAACCCCCTGTCCTCAGCCCGGAGTGCCTGCGTCCCTTACAGTTTATCATCCGTATCGGAATCTGAGTCCATACTGCCGTCAAGAGTCGCAGAACTTGAGACCCATGACATGGTGATGGAGGTCCAGTCCAAGAGTCCTGAGGTCTGTGTGGATTCTGGGGCATTGGTGGTTCGGTCAAGTCCGAAGGCTTCACAGAAGCTGGCTAATGCTACAGGGAGCGTTAGAAATGACCTGGTTGTGGAGGAGGACATGGAAGAGGCAGAGAGGCAGGAGGACACGACAGGGGATGAGAGGTCCGGTCTCTGCCTGTCTCCCTCCCAGAGCCAGGCCGTCTCCCCAGAGCCGATGGAGGAGGAATGTGCTCCTTCTCCCAAGGCGCAGAACGTCCTGAGAGAACAGGAGCAGACCTCCAAAAAGGAGGCAAGCAGCAGCAGCGTTATCCTGGTGGAGGAGAGCGAGAGAATCTCCCAACAGAAAGGCACGGTTGTGACCTCGCAGAGCGAAGGAGGCGTGGCCCCAGGCTCCCAAGGAGCTTCTCCGGCTTTGCGAAGATCAGGAACTCCAGGAGTCGACATGAACAAGAATGCTGCATCCCCCACCGGCTCCCAGACCAAAGGCCCTAGCCCCTCCCCAGACAGACACTCACAGACTGTGAAGGTGGGGTCACAGAGCACCAGGCCAGCCGATGTCCGATCCCCCAGAGGAGCAGCAGGTCGAGGCAGAGAGATTTCTGGGAGCAAAAGCCCCAGTGATAGCTCTGGAGGTGTGTGCATGCCTACATTCCCTCTTTGTTGACATTAGGTTTTTGGTGAGGCATTTGCTCAGTTGTTTTAATTTTATTACCCCCCCCCCCCCATTTTCCTCCTCAGAAATCCCATTTCATTTCACTCTTCCTAAAGAAGGAGAATTCATTGGTCCTGTGGCCACTGCCACGCCTCCTCTGATCAACCAATTGAAGCAGACGCCCAGGCACAGCACTCCTATTGGTAGGCTGCTCCTCACAGCTCATTTCACATGCGCTTGGCAGTAGTGGTCTATTTTAAGATTACGATAGCAATAACTGTGCTGTGCATGAACGCATGCATTTAGCATTGCCATTTGGGAGTTCTTGGGGATTTTTTTCTTCTTCTGATTTTAATGTTTGCTTTCTTGTGCAGAAATGAGCTCCTTTTCAGAGAGGTCGGCAGGTGATGTCACTAGGGAGACTGAAATGGCGGCTAGCGATATCACAGTGGAGGAGAGCAGAGAGGCAACAAAAGAGGACCTCTCTTCCCCGGCCGCTGCAGAGCCTGATGGGAAACTGAGTTTGAGGATGAAACTTGTGACCCCAGTGGAGGAGACGAGCTCGTGCTCAGAACGCTTCAGTCTACAGAGTAAGTGCTGTTCTCCAAGTAGCCTCCTCTTTGCTGCCCTTCTCTGTTTGCTTGTGCAAATCATAATGCCATTTCTATGAATAGCTTGAGATTGTCCATTCGATTGTTTCCTACCCAAAATATGGTTTGGTATAAAATTGTTAATAACTGCTCTTTATTCTGGACATCTTTTATAACACCAGTTATATGCTGGTTTACTACCCGACTATTTTTCCCTTCTTACACCATATATGTGCTTGAATTTGAATTGTGGCTTTCTATTCAGAACCTGCACTATCAGAAGAGGATGGCTCTGTTTCCAAGGTTACCACTGTTGTCAAGGCTGTTACCAGGTAACCTGCCTCCGTTGCTATGCAAGGAAGCTTATTGATATTAGCTCTGATTTCAGCTGCTGATGCAGTTCATGTTATCACTGTAAATGTACTATTATTATTGCATAGCATAATAATTAGGAATAATATACTTAAGCTCTGCGGCTAATGTTATTAGAACAGGAAGTGGGTGAGAGCAATTTTTTGATGGCCCAGATGTCTCTGTTCCTACAGCCCAAGGTCCGGTCAGTCAGTGTTCAGTCGTGTATGCGAGGCACGCAGACAGGTGGAGGTGGAAGAGAAGGCCCTACCCAGCATGCCTTGCACTCCTACCAGGTACTGTCTCCCGTATAGCTGCTGGTTTCTTGGTTTTGTAGAACCCCCAAGGTCACAAACACTGGGTCTTTACCAAAAATATTTACCATGTGCTTTAGCACCATCTGCTGTTAATCCCTTGCAACAAAGCTCAACATCCACAAGCTATTATTTTGGTTTATACACCATTAAAAAGGTTTCAGTTTTTGATTATCAATACGTGGTGAATTGTTAGTGGTGGCATTCAATTAAAAGCATTTTGCCACTAGCGTGCCTTAAGTTAGTATAGCAATGGATGGGCACAGTGCCATTTCATGTTGCACTTGCAGTAAGTGTTTGATCTCACAAACTTGACCACGTCTTCAGCTTAAAGCTTTGAGAATTGCACAATTATGACCATGTATAGTGTGTGTGTGTGTGTGTGTGTGTGTGTGTGTGTGTGTGTGTGTGTGTGTGTGTGTGTGTGTGTCTTAAAGCTGAAAGTAGGTCCTGCAGTGTGGCTTAAGCAGGCAGAGCCGGCTTGCTGGTCCTGGCCCATTTGTGAGTGGGAGAACATGGGAGTGGGGGGGCGGGCTGCTATTTTGGGCACCCGTCAGCTCTCCCCAGAGAGGCGGAGGAGAGGAGAGAGTCTGGCTTGCCCTGCTGCAGAGCTCCTGCAAGGTCCTTTTCAAGGTTTCCCAAGCCCCAGTTTCTCCCCTTTACCCTGGCAGGACAGCAGCTGGGTTATGTGACTTTAGCCAGAGTACTGAACTAATATGCAGCTTACTGCAAGCAAGTACCGTTGGTGTTGTGTTTTGGGAACAGGGCTTGTAATCAGAAGGTTTTAACTTTGGGTGGTGGTGTTCTATCTATATGTGAGGTGTATAACCTAAATTACTTCAGCAACCCCCAGCTGCATATATAGGAGGAGAATGCCGTGTAAGCTGTTCTGAACAAACGTGACTCCAAGCTGCTAACATCCATTCAGTTTGTTTCTGTTACGTTCAAAAGTATGAAATGGTTGGTGGTGGTGGTATTTCTGTTGATGGTAATTCTGGGCGTAATTGACTCCACAGGGGAGACCTGCGCAGCTCACCCCAGTCTCAGGAGAGGGATTCTCAAAGGGAGGCTCCAAGTTCACAGGGTCAGCGGACCAAGAAGGTCCCTGGCAACAGCCAATCAGTAGAGCTCTCTGCTAGCCCTCTGGGAGAAGGCTTGGCGTCAGCAGGCGCTGGTGGGAGCTGGACGCCGGAACGGTCGTCTCGCCGAGCGGACCTTCACGCTGAAACACTGGGTCTGGCAGAGGGCGGGGCCAGTGGGTCCATCCCTGACAGGGAGGGGCCAGAGGAAGGGGAAACTCGCAGGGCTTCAGGATTGGTCGCCAGCGGTACCCCATCGAGGCAGAGAGCAGTATCCCAGCAGACCAGCTTTGATATTGCCACCTTTCCCAGTTCTCCTAACAGAGTAAGGGCTCTACAGTGTGTAGCATATCGGGTGGGATTTGCTTCACTTATATGGGCTATGAATAATGTCACCATACTTCTAGTCCCTTATAACTGTAGGACACACAGCATTTTGGTTCAGCAAGTTGTGCTTATGTACCAGAAACAAAATGGATTGATTCTTGCAGCAGATTTGCAGGTGTAGCAGGAAGAGTGTTGAATCATACCAGCATGTGCAAGAACACAAAGCAAAAAATGGCCGCATAGGTGGGCAATAACAAATCTGTTAAGTGAAATAAGAAGGAAAATGTGTCGCACACATGAACATTAGTGCTGATGCTGTAACAATATTATGTTCTTCTCAAGTTGAGAGCTATGTGTAGTGTGCTCTGAAGGCACACTTCGGTATTTGTCACCAGTGTAACTTTGTGTCGCGTTTCAGAATCGCCAGAGGGCCGTGTCTCAGCAGACCAGCTTTGATGCCTCTGGCCCGCAGTTCCCAGGAAGCAGGGTGAGGATCCTCTTGATGCTGACGTTAAGTGAATGGAGTCGTGGGCAGCCTGACACTAGGGGAATGCAGTCGTGTGGGCAGCCTGTTTAACTGTGTGGCTGGCTGGTGGTGGGTTAGGCCCTGGGGTGCAGTGGGTTAACTGGCTCCACGCTCTGTTTGAAGGGGGAGTCGGAGTTGCCCCCCCGCGCTCCCGCGGGGCAGTCCGTGCGCAGACACGTGCGCACCATCCGGGAGGTGCGCACCACCGTCACCCGCATCATCACAGACGTGTACTACGAGAACGGGCAGGAGGTGGAGCGCAAGGTCACAGAGGTGAGGGTTTTCGGCCTCATGTTCAAGGGTAGTCCCATGTTAAGACATCCAGGGAGAACTTAGCCTGATATTGTCTTATGATCTACAGTGTACAGCGCATGTGCATGCTCCTCATGTTCCTCAAATTTTGCTGGTTTTCCACGCTCCCTTTATCTGGGAGTCAGGTGTGAAGCCAGTCTGTCAATCAGTAGCAATCCATTTTTCAGTTAATTTACCCGGGAGGAAAGAAAACGAGGGCTGGATTTTGATTTAAGGGCCAGATTTGAGGATCCCTGTAAGTTTAAAACTAAATGGTAAAGCCAGTTTGTGACATAAGCAGGCTTTACGAACAGCCAGAGCTTATTGCTAAAACAAACTGGGAAATGTATTAATTGAAAAAATTAATGTTGGTGAACTGTCATTACAACATTTGAGAGCATCCCGAAACTACATATCTTACTACATATCATAGAGAACATAAAATTCAGTTTTGAGTGGATTCATCTTCCTAAATGTGGGATAAGGAAGCTCTCCGTCCCGATGCTCGCGGTTTTCCGTGACTAATATCCGTGCTCTTTAGGAGTCGGAGGAGCCGGTGCTGGACTGCCGCGTGATGGAGAACGACATCTCGCCGTCGCGTACGGGCAGCTCCATGACCTCCGGGGACCTGGCGGACATCAGCTCCCTCTCCTCCAAGGCCTCCAGCCTGCAGCACAGCTCCAGCGGGGCCAGCAGCGGGGGCCCGGGGCCTGCCAGGAGGGCCGGCTTCATCGTGCCGTCCACCCGCGGGGCCAAGTCTGCAAGGTTGACCGCTCGCCCCGTCCTCCCCTCCCTGCCTGCTTGTGCTGCCTTCTGGAAAATTCTTACAGGCTGACTTTTCTGTCCTAACAACTTATCTCCTGTTCTTTCACTCACATGCCGATCAACCCTTTACAGCAGGGCTGCCCAACCCTGCTCCTGGAGGGCTACTCTCCTGTAGGGTTTCACTTCAACCCTTCCACAATTTGGCACACTTGATTCTATGAATTAGCAGTTCAATGAGCTCTCTAGCTGTTGGGAGAGGTGTGCTTTGTTAGGGTTGGAGTGAACCTAGATCTAAGGGAACGGGGTTAGGCAGCCCTGCTTTTTCCTCTTCAACTCGGGATGACCTGCCACGCTTTTGCTCTTTGCGTGCCTCTGCTGCCATTGAAAAGCAAATACCTAGAAAGAAAGTTTGACTGCTACTTGTTCAAAGATCATGTGAAATTCCTCCCCCTGTGGGATTTTAAATGACAAAAAGCTGGGCAGTAAAGGTACCCAGCAGTACATGAATCTCAGCAGTATGGAATCCAGATTCAGCCGCTCTAGAGTGATTAAAAGGTGCAGTGTCCTCTGAAAGAGCTGAGGCAGGCGTGGTCTCCTGAGCTGGGTCCAGGGCCCTGGTGGTGAAGAGCTGAGCCCCTCTGCTGCTGCTCCCCCTGCTGAGAGCAGCCCAGGGGCGTCCGCTGACCGCGCCTCTGTGTCTGTGTCCCTCCAGCCCCCGGAAGGGGAGCGGACAGCAGCAGAGGGCCCACCGGGGGCGGGGGGGGTCTAACGGGACGGAAGAGAGGGAGAGAGCTCAGGGGACTCGGCCCCTTGTCCCTCTGACGCCTCGCGGAAGGGCCCGTCGGGGCCGGCCCCCCTCCCGGGGCCCCCTGTCCAGGTGAGGCCTCTCAATGCAGGCTGTAGGACAGGTCAAAGGGGTACACCAGTTCCCCCCAAATTACATTGTCTGTCCCATGCCCCTCCATTGCATGTGCACACTTTAATTTCTGCACTTTTCACTTTTCTATTAATATGTCAATTTTACAAACACTTATTTGTGGGCTTTACCCATCTTCCCTTTAACATGAATTTGTAGTATTAAAATCATCCATACCAGCAGCTCAGTCTGGTAAGAGAAGGAGTATGGAGCATTTGAAATAAACATTCTTGAGAGGTCGGGCAAAGTTTTCAAAGACCCCTTTCTCTAATTAGGGGTGGCGCAGCCCTGTCCAGGGACAGCGTACGGGGACTCCCCTTGTCCTCGGAGGAGGACGAGCCGTACACACGGGTGTGTGCCCGGCAGGCGGAGAACCCCCCCAAATGTGGGACCCCTGGCCCTACGGTCATGGCCCTGGACTCCTCCCCTGACAGCGGGGGTTCCAGCAGCTTCGTGGGGCTCCGTGTGGTGGCCAAGTGGCTGTCCAACGGGTACCTGTACTCGGGCTGCATCACGCGCGACCTGGGCGCCGGACGCTTCCGCCTGCTCTTCGACGACGGCTACGAGTGCGACGTGCCGGGCAAGGACATCCTGCTGTGCGACCCCATCCCCCTGGAGACGGAGGTCACGGCGCTGTCTGACGACGAGTGCTTCACCACAGGTCAGCTCAGACGCCTCCTCGTCAAGTGGTTCAGAAATGGGATCAGTCTTTTGAAGTGCAAGAGTTCTTGTTTGTTGGGAAGACCACTCCTCTCCTGTGATGTGGGGGGCGTAACTGTAGACTCCCTGTGTGCGGCTGGGTCTGCAGGTGTGGTGAAGGGCCATAAGACCGAGGGCTCAGAGTTCTTCTACAGCGTGGAGAAGGACGGCCAGTGCAGGTGGTACGGCCGCATGTCGGTCATCCTGTCCGTGGAGCAAGCTAACCGCCTCAGGGAGCAGTTCGGCCTGGGGCCCTACGAGCCCGCTACGCCTCTCGCCAAGGCCTCCGACATCAGCCTGGGTAAGGCCGTGAAACAGACATACAAAATGGCCACCATTCCCAGTCCTCCCAGCTGTGCTCGATAGAGTGTGGCATATTGGGTGGGGTTAGCATCACTTATACGGGCTATAAATCATATCGCCATACTTCTAGTCTCCTTATAACTGTGGGAACCACAGCATCATCGTCAGACAAAATGGCCTCAAAAAATGTTTGATAAGGTGGTAGCATTTGTGTTTGTGTCCTGAGAATGTGGCTGCCATCCTCTCTTTGCTCAGATAACTTGGTGGAGGGAAAGCGGAAACGTCGAGGCGACACGGGGGAGACACCCACCCGGAGCTCCAGCGACAGCCCCAGGACCCCAGGGCCTTCTGGGAAGAGGAAGCTAATGAGCTCCACCGACGAGATAAAGACTCCCGCTAAGAGAGGCCGCAAGTCAGCTGGTGCCAGAACGGGTATGGACAACCCAGCCACGGAGGAGCAAGATGACTGACATTACCGAGACCCGCCTCATTTTTAGCTTTTTAAATTACAACTGTAGTGGACCTCTCATATTTTTAAGCTAATATTTTTAAAATCGATGATTTCATGAATCTCTTTTTTACATTTTATCAATGGAATGATAAAATTAACAACCAGGATTTATTTCAGTAGACGCTTCATGTTTTTAACATACTCCTAAAAGTAATATGGCTGAAACTGTATTGCTGCTTTTAAAAATAAATGGATGTCTACTTTTTTTTTTGAAAATCTATTTGGTGCCCTGAAAAAATACAAGTGAAATATGTGATAAGTCATTGGTGTGTTCCTGTCATGTTGAAACTGCACTATATTGTGTTTTTGAGTTTGGCTTAGCATCAGTTCTATGGTCATTTTAAATAATGCGTAGTCCCAAACGCCTGTGAAAAATACTTGAGGTATTACTCTGACTTCACAGAACAACACCTCTTGCTTCTCCCTCTACTGAGCTGGTATGTCTTAAATTCATTATATCACTATGTCCCAAGTGTTCACTTAAGATGGGGGGTGGGGGGGGGGTTGTGCACTTCATGTGGAAGTTGGTTTATTTTTGGTGTCCTCTGTCTTGTCTAACCACTTTAAGGGCATGTTCTTTCTTTGACCACAGTTTGACCTGGTCACTTATTGTTAGTGTTCTGGGTTGCTATAATGATAATGTTGGTCCTTGATCTAAGGATTGGTGTCATTCTGGGTTTGTTAGGGAAGCATTGTGTTTTGGAACCGTTGCGTTTAGGCCTTGGTAGGATGATCAGCTGTGTTAAGGTCCTCCCTCTATGTTTCTGCATACAGGGAAGCATCTGGGCGTGTGCAACACCTCTGGCAGCGGTACCGACCTGCCCTCTGACCCCAATGACCTGGTGGAGACGCACGGGCCCCTCCCCCCTAGCACCTCCCTCTTCTTAGGCTACGCCTTTCTGCTGACCACCTCCTCGGACAGGGACCGCGAGACCAACCAGCTGCTGGCAAACGAGGAAGACGGTGAGGCTACCTTGGCCAGTGCACAACATCTCACCCGCTTGCTTTGAGCTCACGCAACACTTAGTATTAGGGATAATGATGGATGGGATAGCATCACCAAATTGGAGGAGCTCCAGCAATTACAACGCATGTTGGGCAGGTACTGCTATTCCAGGTGCCCTGTATGTATATCGAGAAATCACCATTGACATTGTTATCCTGTTGCCAACACCACCCCACTATTGTTTGTCTGTTAAGGTGACATCACAACTGTCCTTTGCCTGTTGTATTATATGCTCAAAATAAGAAAATGCAACGCAGTGTTTCTCACGCAATCCGTTTCTGTCTTCAAATTACATAAGGATGCATCACCAATATGTAGCACAGCTCAAATCATAAAAGGTTCATTTGAGTTGGACACAACAGCCAAAACTGTTTAAAACCCTTCCTGTATTACACTTGTATAAAAATACTGTTTGGTGCCAGTGGACGTCAGTCTGACTTGTTTGTGTTTTGTCAGAGTACGTGCAGATGGCACCTTTTAACAAGAGCTACACGGAGCAGCAGCTGGAAGCTGGAGGAGGATTTGTTCTCCAGGACTTTAATGAGGGACAGGTGAGGACCGCACAAATTTGGACCAGTTTCAAACTTCTATGCCTTTTAAGGGAAGAGACTGGAATCCATTTTCATTCATGCTGAAATTTGTAAACGGTTAGAGAAATCCACTATCGTGCTGTCCTGATCAGTATATACTGCATGTAGGTTTTCCACTCCAGTGCACCAACCCAGGGCTGCTTAACACATTTTTAATGGGCACCAGGATATACTGTATGCACACGTATCATATAAATAATACCCTAGACACTTTCAAAGTATGTAGAGCTATTGAACAAAGAACTTTACAGATGCTAACCTGGACACACTTCTGGTGCTTAGTAAACATTTTTTGTTGTTTTTTTAATGGTCAAATGCAGGTCACAGTGCATTTGAAAAGCCCTGCACTAACCTGTTCCTAATAAATCTTGAGTAACTCAAACTACTGTGCTATTCCTGACCTTGGAAATGTTGGTGTAGTGTCATTACCTAAGTGAATGCTCATTGGCTCCACAGTGCAAGGCCGCCTATCAGAGCCTCCTGATTGCAGACCAGCACTGCCGCACACGGAAGTACTTGCAGTGTCTGGCGAGCGGCATCCCTTGTGTGTCTCACATATGGGTGCGGGACTGCTGCCATGACAACCAGCTGCTGAACTACAGGAACTACCTTCTGCCTGCTGGTGTGGGGCTGGAGGGCCGCGTAGTGGAATGGTGAGTCCTGAGGAAAGATGTTCAGGAGACATTAGAGATGAGCAGTCCTGATGGAAAGGCCAGGTTTATGTTCTGCCATATGATAGGTCCATACAGCCCAATATGAAGTGGCTCCAACCAAATCACGAGTTTTGGCTTTGGTTGAGGAAATTGAGAAACTTTAGAATTTAGTAGGGTTTTAATAGGAACTCAAAACGATAGTATAGCAGTCATTTTGATTGGTTGAAAAGGTAGGTACAAGGCCGAGTGCCATATGCCACTCGTGGGACTGGAAGGGTTAATACAGCGCATTCGCTTTCAGGTTCTCTTCCCCATTACTTATTCAAATCTAAAATTGAATATGGTACAATTAAGCACCCAGACATTAGACCCAGCATAAGACATTATCCAGACTGTTAAAGAAATACAATTTGTAATTGTCAATTTGCCATTCTTCAAGGCAAACTCACAGAAAATATTACTGACATCATATCTGATATACCAGAGAAAATGGCTCTTATTGCTGAGGTGAGTGACATGTGGTCTTTGTTCCTACAGGCATCCACGCCGCAGTCCGTTCCAGGCCCTTAAGGTCTTGCTGGTCTTTGATAAGTCTGCAGAATTTTGGGCCGAGCTGCTGAAGATGGGTGGAGCTGCCTCCACATGCAACCATGAAGTGGACAGCAGCAGCCCAGGTGAGTTCAGCTTGCTAATGTGACCACATCCTTTCATTTGCTGTATATACCTAGCTATAATGCAAAAACATGTTGGAAATGCTATGTGTGCAAGTAAACTACAAATGCCTGACACCCTACAGATAGCTTATCTCAGGGTGTGCTCAGTTAACACTAGCTTGACTACTCTGAAAGGAAGTTGGTCCTTGATAAGTCCAGTGTCCACTGAAATTTCCCAAAACCACCTCAAAAAGTCTGACGTTTTAAGAAAAAGTAAACCAATATTAAAATACACAATGGGGAAGTGTCACACGTGACCCAACAAGTCGTTTGAGTCCTAGGTGTCCTTGTGGTTCTCAAAGTAGCCAGCTTTGGAGACAAATTCCCACGATTTGGCAACACGGTGATAACACATTGTTGTTTATCTGGGCAGACTACTTTGCAGATACGCTTGACGTGGTGGTGAGTAGCCAGTCCTGCCCGCCGTCCGTGCTGAATCGGGCAGCATCCCTGGGGCTGCCGGTGCTGTCGCCGGAGTGGGTGATCCAGAGCCTGGTCTGTGGAGAGCGGCAGGGCTACAGCAGCCACGCCCAGTTCCAGCACAACTACTCGCCCTAGTCCCACCCGACCCAGACACCCCCGACCCGTCATTGTCCTGTGTTAGTTTTAGTGCATGCTATTTCTGTATATAGTTTTAATTCCTCTGTTTTTATGGAAGAAAACAATAAATTGTGATTGTTTCATTTTATCAGTTTTATTCGAGTTAGTCTTTTACAATAGATAATTTATTTACACTTTATACATTTCCGAAAGAGTTACAGATTCTGTGTGATGCAATGAGGCTCGCTCATTAATAATCTCCGCACATATCCATCTGTCAAACATGAGAAATGGCTAGTGGACAACGTAAAGTCGGTATGGAAAGAGGACACTGGTTTGGGTTAATGACACATGGGAATACGTTGGCGTCCGCCTTACTCCTCCATTGTTGTAATACTGGAGAGGATATTTTCAGGCTCAGATTCCAAAACTGCAAAAGAAAAAGTAGTCTTAGATTCTGCCGTCACAACATACCCAATGACCTTCCGTTAGCCCCCTGCGTGATCAGACATACCTGCCCAGGGTTCCCCCTGACTGGGTGTAGTACTTGTTATAATCCAGCCGCAGGAGGAGCTGGGCCAGGCCAGAGTTTATCTGGTGATTGCGAACACTCGACAGGATCTTGAACAGCAGAAAAGACTGCCGGCTGAAGCCCTGGGAAAGAAGAAGAAAAAATGGCTCAATCATGATTTGTGCCTTAATACCAGTCAAATTGTACCAGCCTGTATCTATCTCTGCTAAACCATAGCCATGTGTATGGAGGGTGGAGACTCCCAACCTTGACCAGGATATCCAGCTGAGCAGTGCCCCGGTCATCCAGTGGGCCCAGGTTCTGACTGACCAGAGAGCAGAAGCTGTGGCAGAGCTCCAGGATCTCGTTCAAGCAGTGAAACACCTGGGTCAAACAAGCGAACGCCACACGACTGAACTCCCGAGCCTCATGAAATCAATTAATTTGTGACGGAGAAGTGTAAAGTGATGTAAAGTATTGTTCTTTTTCAGCCCCCCACTCACCGACTTGAGCAGGATGAACGACTGTGCCAGAAGGTTGCTCAAGAAGTGGTCATGAGCCAGCCTGATGCTCTCAAAGTCCCTGATGGAGTTGATCTGATGCAGCAGTTGGGAGAATTGAGACTCCAACACGTCCACCTGCGCAGAGGAGAAGGCAGGACTGTGCTGGTTAAAGCGAGCTGAGAATTGAAGGGGAAAGGACTTCCTGCTCCGCGGTACGGACATCACACCTGTAGGTAGTACTGGAGATTGTCCACCAGGAAGGCCATGTGGTTGCGGAGCCTCCACTTGACGGCGTCGGTCTGGTTGGATTTCAGGTGCTTGCGCTGCATCTGCAGGGCCCAGCAGTGTTGCAGCTCTGCCTGCACCCTGCGCACACTCAGCAGGTAGCGGAACACCACGTTGTACCTGAGGAGAGGCGAGGCCGCACACTGAGGGGAGGGGACGTGCACGAGGAGAAGAATAATGCATGCAAAATATGCCGACAAAGCATTTTTAAAATTGTTGAGAAAATTACCACAGAGGTCGTTGTTTGGTGTAGAAAGAAACCCTCTATGACTAAAGTACTAGTATGTTAAGAAAAACCCACGCTGCAACCTCATGGTTAAATTAGAAACATCAACAGATTTTTGATCCGGTCAACTAGCTTGACAAGTATACAAAAGGAATTTACATTGATGGCTTAATGTCAGCCCTAGAAAATGATCCACAGTGGAGAAAGCAACAAAACTTTGACACTCACTTCTCGAGGACAGCAGGCGTGAAGAGGATGTGCAGAGGCCACTGCACCTTGTAGGCCAATCCCAGAGCAGCCCAGCCGGTGGGCGGAGCCTCCCGAGGAGAGGACTCCTGGGGAGGGGTAGCGCCCTCACGACCTCCAGCCACCTCTAAAACACCAACAGATCCCCAGTCATGCACATTTCAATTCCATTCCATGCATTGAGCAAATGCTCTGGATAAGCGCAACCAAACTACAAATTCTGACTGGAAATGTCATCTGTGAAAACCATAAAACTAAAAAAATAAAACCATAACAACATGAATCAATACATAAGATATATAAGAGTCCTAGGGGCGGGGATTGGATGGGGGGGCTAAGACGCAGTCTGAAAATGGGCTTTCAGTCTGCATCTGAAGACGGCCAGTAATTCAGCTGACCTGACCACAGTGTAATGTTCCACCACTGGGGGTAAAATCTTGAGTCTGTTTATGGCATCTCAGAGCTGTGGTCTTATATACTCCACATTTCTTACCCTTTTGATATTCAAAGCATGTCAGCCATACCTTTGGTCTCTTTTCCTTGGTAGTCGATAGTCAGGTGCAGGAGAGGCAGAAGGTTGTCATCATCTAGAAGCACCTTATGAGCAGCCTGCTGAAATGCTACATTGACATCTAGTGGAGAGAAAGACAAAACACAATCAACCACAATATTGGGAAGAGTTGTGGAATATGTAGAATATGGAGGCCTTCTTACCGTGTTCGGTGACAGCAGTGGGTGGTGTTTTCAGCATGTGCTGTGCGTGATCAATGAAGGCCTGGAAGAGCTCACCACGACCCAGTAAGTAGAAATCCTTAACGATCTAAAATAAAACCCAGAGTAATGCTAAAGTTGCAAGCACAATTTAAAATCTACATCTAAAGCATCTAAAAGGGGTGAAACTTTGTCCCAACCTTCAGTTGTCCCAAAAGGTCAGACTCCTCCACCATCAGTGTCCATAGATGCTGGAACATAAGATGGAGGAATCAATAGGTCTGTGTTGTCTGAGTAAACATCTGGGCTCATCTTTACTCTAGTTTATTCCCAGGATACAGGGCTTGAAACAAGAAAAGATTATGTGCCTGAAATAATATAATAATAATAAGCAGAATAATAACATTGTAACAGGTCAACCCCACCTCTGCAACTGTGCTCCGAATTCCATCAATGAGGTTCTCAAAGTCCACCAGACTGAAGAGTGGCTGCTGTTTGAGGCGATGCAGCTCAGCGGCAAACGTATCCTCCTGGTGCTTCAGAATAGAGCCTGGCAAGAGAAGTCAAATGTGACACCATCCGACCACAAGAAGGAAGACCTTTACACATGAGATCCAATCAAGAAACAGAAAAGTTATGAAAGTGCTTACTGCACAGAAAAGCCACAGGGATGCCAGTCTAACTTGATAAAATGGAAGAAGCAACTGGCCCTTGCACTAATGCCTGTGAATAATTGATGAAGGGCAGTGAAAGTGAACTCTCACCGGCGCAAGATGGGTTCTGGTTGTGATTCTCAAACATCTGGACTGACTCCCCAACGAAGAGGATCTTCTCAGCCACACGGACAGGGATGTAAGAGGGAAGCATTTCGATGCGGAGAGAGAACTGCTGCAGGGACGGAGCCAGCATGTTCTCCTCCTCAATCAACCGCTGCATCAAGTCAGAAAAAGCAGAACATTTTGTATGGTATCATAAAATCTGGCCCTTACTCCAAATCAAACCCTGGTTTTCTTTTCTCCTGGGTAATTCACTGAACAATTGTCGCTACGGGACTGGCCGGACTGTCTTCACACCTGACTCTCAGATAAAGGGAGGGTGGAAACCAGCAGTTCTCACCCCTCGCGGACCAGGATTTCATGATCCCTTCCCTGCCTTAAAGAAAGAATCTCATTTCTATTCACCAAACCCCTTCATAAAAACCCCTTGTTAATCCTACTGTCTAAAAACATGCATCAGCACCAGTCTCATCTTGACAATGCATTCATTATTCTTTCACACCAAGTTTTGCAGTTCAAATGGCGCATTTACAACATATCTATGCTGGCTCTCAAATTTTGAATATAAAAGCACGCTGGTATTATTTTGCAACAAATAATTTTGCAGCTCTAAACCCATCCGACAGTAGTTCCAGGATGCCCAGTGACTGATCATGTCCAGATCTATCCATCACATTTACATTTACATTTACATTTTATTCATTTGGCAGACGCTTTTAATCCAAAGCGACTTACAAGTGCATAGGTTCTACCACAAGTCAAAGCATCACATCCAGAACTAGAAAAATACACCTGGACTGCTGTTCTAAACATATAGTCGTCATATAAGTGCAATATTTTTTTTTTTTGTTTTGTTTTTTTTTGTTTTTTTTGGGGGGGGGGGGGGGGGTTAGACAGGGATAGGGGTATCAGAAGGGGGGGGCGGAGAAGGCACAGAGAAGGCAGATAGGGTGCTCCCGTACCAGATCCTGCAGCTCCCGTAACTGCTTCCCGCTCAGGCCCCCGATGCCCAGGTCTTCCTCCTCTTCCTCCTGGGCTTGAGCTGCGCCTCCAGCACTCGGGCCCTGCTTCACAAAGAACTCCTCGCTCTGATCCAGCAGGAGTCCATGCAGCATCCATGCTGCAAGCTGCTTGTACATCACTCCATGACACACGGCCAGAATCCTGGGGGGAAAGCAGGATCACTTTAGTTAACTATGCCGAGTAAAACCCGGAACAGCTCTTTTTATGTCAGTCCATGTTCCAGATTTGGGGTGGTTTCAGGTTTTACTCTGTACAAGGAACACCAAAGGATGTTCTATGGAAAACTAAGTAAACAGGAAATTGATGATGGTCATAGTCTGTGCTTGGCATGTCCTAGCTAAACATTTTCTGTGATTTTTTGTTCATTTATGGACCAGAAAAATAAACATTACAGTTTAAGCAGCTTATGAAGCTCTGACAATTCATTACTAATAATTTTTCAGAGAACAGCAATGTCCTTTCAGCCAAACTGTGTTTAAGAATGATGTTCACTTCATTTTTTTAACAGACAGATGGTACTCACTTCTCTAAGGCTAAACGTACAGGTGGCAACCCTCCACAGCTATGTTTGTACACCGTCTCCAAAATCTGGCAACCATGGATCTGATTCACAGATGGGAAAGACACAATAAGCAGGGTCACCGAACTGTTATTTCAATGACTTAAATTCATGTAAATGTGTATAACTCAAGGATGGAAAATATAGATCATCGTTCACTTCATCACCCTTATGAGTCATTGCTGAAGGTCTTACCTTCTGAGACTTGATTGTCTCTACTACCACCATGACAGAGGGGAACAGCAACTGAAACTGGAGGAGAGTAGAAAACGTTACTGGGGGAAAAAACATTGGAATTATTTCTATCGAAGCATGAATCCAAATGTATTAAAATCAAACTAAACACAACAAATGAACAACAAGCTGAGCAAAGACTTTAGAGATAAAACAGTATGCCTTTATTGCACATTACCTGGTCCAGTATGTAATTCACATGAGAAATTGACAGATGTGGGTCACCAAGGAACTGAAATAAACAAGAAAGGCATGGCATTGTTTTTAAAAGACTGTTAAGATAAACTCACTGAGCACTTTATTAGGAACATTTTTACTTTTATTACACCTACTCATTCATGTGATTATCTAATCAGCCAATTGTGTGGCAGCAGTACAATGCATACAATCATGTAGATACGGGTCGGGAGCTTCAGTTAATGTTCACATCAACCATCAGTATGGGGAGAAATGTGATCTAAGTGACTTTGACCATGGAATGATTGTTGGTGGCAGATAGAGTGGTTTGAGTATCTCAGAAACTGCTGATCTCCTGGGATGTTTATGCACACTAGTCTCCAGAGTTTGTAAAAAAAAATGGTGAAAATTTAAAAAATCCAGTGAGCAGCAGTTCTGCAGACAGAAATACCTTGTTAATTAGAGACATCAGAGAAGAATGGCCAGACTGGTCAAAGCTGACAGGAAGGTGACAGTAACACAAGTAACCACACATTACAACAGTGGTATGCAGAAGAGCATCTCTGAACAAACAAGGCATCATAACTCTAAGTGGATACAGCAGTGAAAGTCTAATAAATACCTAATAAAGTGCTCGGTGAGTGTATGTAGCTTTACTATCCTTTTTTTAACACAGTACAAGCACGGAGTATCCTACCTCCTGCTCAAGGTCAAGCAAGGCCTGTCGATAGGGCTGTAGCACAGAGTCTAAACCCGTGCAGAAAGCCCGCAGGTAGATCCCATGCAGTCCACCTTGGCTTGGCTGGGTAGGATGGTGCTCCTGTAAAAAGCATTAATCAGACAGGATTAATAAAAAAAAATCAATGATGAATCATTTGAAAACATTACCGACACTCCATTTCGGATCCCTCACTTGCTGATGTACATGGCCTGTGTGCTGTTCGATGAATTCTCTGAATCGAATGTAGTCAGAACCAAGTTTACAAAGCCGGTTCAGCACTGCGGTTTCACTCTGATGGAGGAAGGGTAAGTCCTGGGACACCTGTGGAAATATCAGATGAGCTCTGAACACTGAAGTGTCATGCATGAATTACATTCTTTACATAGGACAGATACAATATAGCTATGAACTTTATTATTATTATTATTATTATTTTTTTATTTATTTAACGAAAAAAACAATTAGCTAGCTCCACTAACGTTAAAGCAAACATCATAGGACAACTGCAGCAAGCCAACTCTTAGCTAGCTAACTATTTAGAATAATATTCCAGAAATCTACCCTCTCGTTGCAAAGCGAGAACATCTAATATGCTAAATACATAGCTATACGTATAAGCTAGTTTAGCTGACATTAGCTGGCAAGAAAACATACATCAGACCTATCCGATATATTCCAATCGATATTTAAATCATAGATTATATGAGCTGCAGTTTATATAGTTAGTCAACTGCTGACTTCCTGCAGGCAGCCAGCAAGCTTCATGTATACATTAGATAACGCTGCCTTTTACCTGCAAACCAGTCCTTTTATTCCATGTGAAAATGGTACCAGGGTACCCACTCAACGCCAACAATATCTCATGAATCATTTTGCTTAATTGATCATTCGAAGGACTCGATTGTATGCTTGTATTAAGATTTTGTCCGCCGATTCTACCGTCGCATTTCAATGACGCACGATGACAATAACGCGCTGCATTGTGGGTGATTGTAGTCTTCCACTCCACTTTGTCAACGTCAAAAATATAGAATTACATTACATCCATTAAACCCGTTTGGCGCAGAAATACTTCATGATATGTTGCATAGTTTTAACACTATATGAAAGTATCTGTTTTTGTAATTAATTCATGTTTGTAGAGTTTGTATTTATTATTTTTACATATCTTTATTTCTTTAATTTGCATCATGGGCCATGTATTACCTTGGTGAGAGATGCTCATACATTGTTCATGATCAGTTGCAAATAATGGTGCATATGCTATATATTAATAATTTAAGACCTTTCCCAACAGTCTGCCATGGCAACACCAACCTATTTCAGGCTGTCCTTTTCTGGCCCGTGGTCTAGAATAGGAATTCCCTCTGTGCTGTAAAAGGGTTTACAACTTGCATTTCAATTTCTTCCTTCGTTCCATTTGGTGTATGAAATGTGCACTAGTCTCACGTCATCCTTTGGCCATTTTACTCAAATGCCGGATGACAATTATAATCCTTGACATAGTTCAGTGCTACAATTTTTTTATTGGTTCTCTTGTTCTGGTAAGATGAAAAAGACTGGGTGCCATCTCCCCAATTAGAGTTGGTTGTGGTCTTCAAATCATATATCCACAGGGGTGCCTTTTTAATCTCACTAGAAGACAGAGGGGTTGAGCACTCAAAGGCTTTAAGAAGTGGCGGCAATGTCTTGGGGGGAGGGGGGTGTAGGGAGAAGGGTGTACTCTGGCGCACACTGGAGGTGTTGACGTCTGAAACTGCATTGAGCATGATAGGTCTTATTGAACGTGAAAGGCAGTGAGTGGATTTATGTCAGACATGAAACATTCTGAAATCCTTTAGACTTGTGTGGAGGTGTCCATGGTCGATTTAATCTGCCCCTTTGTCCCCCTTGCTGGTGTTTGAGTTGCACTGCCAGCCTGTCTACAGTATGGACATAAGTACAACCATGAAGAAGGCAGAGACAGCTGCACAATTCAACCATTCTCTTGGCTTGGACAATCTCTTGCAGTTTGTGGAGAAATGTGCTATGAACATATCAACAGAAGATGCAATTCTACAAAATCATGTCATCTCTTGACAAGAATAATCTGAAACAGCCACCCTCTGGTACTTTTTTTTTTTAGACCTAGCACCTCAATAATACTCATTTCAGAACTTTGTTCTTGTTTGTGAAACTTTATTTTATGTTCAATAGGGTAGCTGACAAGTTGTTAGTTGAGTCTTGAACTTGCTGTCTTGGAATTATGCTTACCCACTCTAGGGAATTACTCCACCTTGACACATGATTGTTTCAGTTGTGCTTGCATTGTAAGTCGCTCTGGAGAAGCTGCTAAATGACAGTAAAGTAAAAATCTGATGCTGCTGCCTAGCAATGTTTGTAGTTTTATGGGGTGAATTTTCTATTATTTTTGTGTGCAGAGTGTTAAAATGGATTGTAATTGTACAGCAGGAACATGACTGCGTCAAAAAGATCATCCAGGCAGGCATGTTAACAGTAAACTGACCAATACATTGGAAATGGTTGCTTACTCCTAATTCATTTTATTCAGACCTGTACAGTAGAATTGGAGTTTAGACATGTCATGGGACACAATTAATCTAATATTCTCTGCTTCATTCTATAATTTTTGGCATGCACTTTTACAAGATTTGATGCTTCATTGCATTTACATTATTTTAGAAAATATAATATTTGTTTCTTTTGATTATTTATTTATTAATGGGATTATGTTTAAAGGTACAATAGGTAAGATATTTGTGTTAAAACATTGTTACAAGACCATTGTAAATCCCTTCCTATCATTGAAAAAGGCTCACTGACATGTTGACTTACCCTCTGCCTGTGTTTATAGTTCTTAAATTCGGGTTTCAAAATATACAGCTGACGGACCGACACAAAACATTGTATAGCTGTACAATAATTCAAGCTCATTGGTTGAAAATTGGTTCTAATTGCCACAGCCAATGTTGTTTCAACATCAGCACATTCACAGAAAAGGGGGAGGGATAAACAGTGTTGTGGTTTGAGGATGTTTGTTGCTGCAATTCCTTGACAGTTAGAAGTCCGAAATTACCTATTGTACCTTTAATACATGTTTTGTATATATCCATGCTTCATATATATTATATGTTTTGGTTTTCAAAATGTATTCAATTCACAAGGAGTGGAACACCGTTTTTGAACAGTTTTATTTGAGAAATGGTATGGGACAAACAGTGCTTCTCTAAATATATGCATTTTATGCAACTATCTAAAAACACCAAAATATTTTGGCTTAAGCCTTCATAAGAATATATGTAGAATAACATGTTTTAGTATCACAGGGAAGCTACTGTATAAAGTATGTCAGGACATGACTACCATTCCACTGAACTGACAATTGTTTCTTAAGCCTGTAGAGGGCAGGCATTGCACTTTTTGTATTCCCTTCTCTCCCACTGTGTAAATCTTCCTGTGGGCTCATGATGGCTATGTTTATTACATTGGACATACATCCTCATTTAAATAAGGTGAGGATTTCAAATACATACCATCCTTTTTTATTTTGTTCATTTGTGTTGACTGGGCACAACAAAGAAAAATTGTGGTCCCCTAAACATGTGAATATCCAATATCTGTCTTCCTTTGGTCAAACACTATTAATTATCATGGCCTGTGTAGTGTTTGAAGACAGTGCTTGTAGAGATGTATACAAATATACAAATTTGGATCTATATGGTCAAATGGATTAAAAAATAAATAAATAAATAAAACATAATGAAGAGAGTCATAATTATGTGGTAGGAATATTATATTACAGCTACAGGACCAATATAATATTTGTGGAATACATTGCACTACATTTTTAGAGTAGCAATACTGCAGAGCCCTTCTGGGTTTGTCACTACAGGACTTCATGACAGGGTAATCTGCCTATGCAATTTTACATTAAAGCATTTTTCTTTGCAGGGAAGTGAGTGAGCAGTGAGCAGCACAACTGTTGTGGTTTTAAAATAGTGCTCTGTTTTATTTCAGTATTTTTCAGATTATACACTGGTAATATGTATTTGTACTTACATCAAGATTCTCTAGTCCTTGGCAACTTGGCAAGCACATACGTATAATGAGGCAAGAAAAACAGCCATAGACTTAGAACATTGATTAAGTCAATTAAGGCATAAGTCTGTCCACTGCCATATAATTTAATTGGAGATGCCCCCTGGTTGAAGAAGTCAAAGATTGTCTCTTCTAATCAAGGGAGGTCGTTTGAATCCTGATAATTATTCCTCATGTTAATTAAACAATTTATTGATTTTAGCTGCTGGAACTAGCTCTCTGGCATTCATAATTACAGTTATTTTACACTTACATTGGTATTCATTTAAGAATTAAAATGTAATACCTTATTTTTATTGACTTGTTGACAAGAATGTTTTTGTCACTGGGTGTAGTTAATTTTAGACATCTTTTATTTGAGTATAATAATCCCGTAGTGACTTTTAATTGTCAAGCATCATCAACATCCAGCTTCATCGCCCCTGTAATAGAAATGTCAGCTCTTCAGCTCGCAGTGTTTTCTCCAAGTGACAGCTTTTATCATTTTTTCATAGATCTTTATTAGTCAGCTGTGTGTGTGCCGTGTGTGTGTGTGTGTGTGTGTGTGTGTGAGAGAGAGAGAGAGAGAGAGAGAGAGAGAGAGATAGAGTGCCCACATGCATTTGTGTGTGTTGTAAGTGTGTGTGTGAGAGAAACCAGACTGCAGATTCTAATTCCAGATACATCCACTTGCCCAACTTTGCCCATGAGAGAGATCCCTCCTGGAACTGTGGTAATTATTGATAAGCATAAATGAAATGAACAGAGTGTGAAAGTAGTCAGATAGACGGTGGGCTTGATTGACTGCTGGGGATACACGGGGGCTTGTCTTAGTGACTTAATGCCAGGCTTTATAAGAGGAGGGTCCCTGTGGCACACATGAGTAGGACTTGTACTTTTTGATCCAAAGGCTATTTGTTGCTTTAATTCATCTTCATTCTTCATCAGAGATTGAGCTGTCTGTTGCTAGGGTGGAGTCACTGATGAATTAGAATGACAGCTATGACACGTTGTGGTTTAGAGGGAGATTAAACAACAGAACTTCAAAGCCATAGAGGTAGCAGCGGAACAGATAGCTAAATTGCAGTTAATTAGTAAAACCCACATACAACAGCAATGGATGAGTCCCCAGTGAAAAAAACAAAAACAGAAATGAGGTGCACAAACTTCATACTCTAAAGACATCTATATGATATGATATCTCATGAACCTTTAACTAAATTGTATTGCTATAAATGCCTCTCAGTTTTGTACACTGGCTAATGGATATGAGTTTTTCTCTCTTTAGTCTATGAATGACTTTGTCATGTCAAAGGAAGTGAGTAAAGATTACTCTGTTTGAAATCTCTGACTGATTTGCCCTACACATTTACTTTTACATTTAATAATAGTGTTTGCCTATTCCCCTGAAGCTCATGCACTGCCTGAAATGTTCTTACTATATGTTTAAGTCAGCTGTTGGTGTATGTATTTGACATGATGACTATGTTATTCATCACATTTCTGCGGACATATTGTATTGTGACTCAGTTGTTAAATGTATTCAGCTAATTTCAGTTGCTCATCTGTTCTCCCTCACTCTCCAGTGTCGACTGCTCGCTGTCTGTCTGTCTGCCAGCATCACTTAGCCCCTTTGGCTCCATGAACCTGCCAAACACTACTGACTCAATACAGCAAATAACTTTCCATGCTCTTTCTCAAATACAACATGATTGACATAAGTGACCATTGACCTAACATAGTTATGAGAAATACTTTTATACTTAAACATTAGTATTTGTACCAATGAATGGCAGGTACCCATACATTTAATGAGCTGATTACTTTGTAAATTCTGACTTGCAATTTTAAACCTCTATGCTGAATCACTGGATATTTCTGAGGGACGCTCTTGAGTTGTCGATGTCCAATCTTCCAGTGTTTCGGCACACAGAGGGTGGTCTTGTTATCCCAATGGATCACTCTCCAGAACAAATGACCATTCATTTTCTGTGCAAAGGGTTATTTTATATCCTTCAGGATTGAACACCCCTGGCAGAAATGTATCTGTGGCGTGAATTTCCATCTGGACCATACATCATCTGGTGTTAAAAAACAAAGCTGTATTACGTCAGCTCCAAGAGAAGTACTATGAGGTTAAAAGTAATTTTAAGACTAGAGCACTTAACACAGAACAGGAAAAAGCAATCGTGGGAATTTTTTGTACTCTCTCTTAGATAATAAATGGATTTGCTCATGAAATATGTATTATGCAATCTATGAACAATTATCTATTTTTATACCTGTCTCCAGGGAAGGGCACTGTTGGCAATTGCAGGATCGTAATAGGTATCTGTAGTATGAACACCCTAAGATATATTTTTTTCACAGAAATTGTCTAAGGGCTGACTGGAAATTGTTTAATAGCATGCATGATTTAATAGGATAAACGCCCTTAAATTAACGTTTAACACACTTGCTGTAATTCCGTGCATGTATGTATTTATGTGTAGCACCTGTACTGTATGCACATGGTGTAACGTTCTCAATAACAAATTGAGATTTTTTTCCAAACGCTTTAATCCAAGGCTGTTCCTGATCATATCGTCCTGTATGTTTTCATTTCAACTATAATTTGGCACACTTAATTCTAGTAGCAGTTCAACGAGACCTCTAGCTGTCGAACACGTACTTCTTTCGGGTTCGAGTGAAAACATGGACAGTAGATCACCAAGAACAGGGTTGGGCAGCCCTGCTTTAAGACGTGCCATGGTGTTAAACTGAATGGAAATACTGCTGCACCGTGCACAATGTGGAAAAACTGTCCAATGTCTCCGCGCGCACGTTCTGTCTGGTAGTTCATTGCCTTCACCCTGACAGTTTGTAAATGTCAGCAAAAATAGTTGATGCACAGACCACACTTTACAAAACAAGATATGACATATTTTAATAGTCATACATTTTACTTACAGCTGACAGTAAAGTATTTCAATAATATTCGTGAGTTCTTGTCATCTAATACCCCATCGCTATCAAACGCGCCATTCCTTCAATAGAATGGCGCGTATTAGACAATAGAGTATTATTGTTCTGTTACAAAATTATGCAAATAATATTTGTATACTTTGAATGTATGGTAAATCCATTTCTATTACACCCGACCGTAAAGTACGATACTTTTCAAATCAATATTTTTCACAGGCATTTGAGCAGAAAAAAGTTGCAAAACGCCCCGCGTGGACAGTCGCACATCTTGCCGATTCGAGATCCTTTTCTCACCGCGCATTGCTCCCCTACGTCGCACTGTAGAGGATAGAGAAAGAACACACTGTATTGCAACCCAATACATTATTAACATTATTGTGACTGAACTCTTCTTTCGTCTGTCTCAATCACTCTAAAACTAAAAAACAAAGCGTTTGAAGTTGGAGAAGGGAGTGTTGGAGCAGCAGTCAGCTTTGGGTGTGAAGTCCCAGCACTAGCTAATGAATAACTGCATCCAAAAGGCAACTCCGGTAAAGACGTCGTTAATGACGTATGACTTTATTTTGCACTGAGAATTTCTCACTAAGGCAGCAGTTACAGAGACATATAGATTGACAATAGACTGCATCCTGCTGTTTAAGTGATTTTTTTTTAAAAGTAGTCTGTTAATACTCAGCATCTTATATTTACCGTAGGAACCTGACCAAATTTCTTTTCCCATGGCGAAATTCTTTTACTCTGCAGTTTTTCCAGAACTTCTTGGAGAGCACCAAGCTGTTGAAATTACATAACAAACATTTATTGGATAATGCATCTCCTCTCTTAATTTGTAAGTTGATAGTTCAGTATGTCATAATTTTATATAACAGCATAATTATAAATCCTCAAAAGTTAATTATTATAACAACAAAATGTTTCTTGCCATAAACTGCTTTGGAAACAAAAAAGAAAACTTACGAGCTGTTTTTCGTTGGTCAGGTTAGGATCATTAGGGTAGAAGTCCGTTAAGGCTCTTGTATCTAAATTCAAATTCAATTCCGAATCGTCAATTTCAGCCCCACTAACGACAGACAACAGCACAACCAGGGTTATCGTCCACAGTGTTGAGCTTTCCATGGTCCTGAACGAAGTTCTGTTCTGTTTTTCGACGATTCTTGTTCAAATGCCCTCTCCTTGCAGTACTCTCACTTTTATCTATTCCACACGATTCCTGGTCATTTTAAATTCGTTTGCTCCTCCTCAGCCATTGATTTCTTCATACGTAAGAAAGCCTGCATGGGTGACTCATTGCGTAAACTTCCTGGGTAGTTCGTGTATATTTTAAGAAAAGGGATTGAATACCCTGGCAATGTCTTTTTCGGCTCTGCAGCGGGCGTGTCTCGTGACATTTAATGAACATATATAATGAAGCCATTGGAAAAGTAGCAAAACACACGAAATGTTATACAAAACATAGTGGGTAGTAGGTTCCAAATAAGCAGCCTTATGTAGAAGAAATGTTGGAATGGGGCTACATATATCAACCGTAGCTTTATAAACCTAAAACACGACAGTGAGATGGATACTTAGCATCTTAAATCACTCGTCTTGTATATATTATGTAATTTACTCCTGATTTACAAATGACAAAACATTTAACTTTATTTTACCCATACCGTTTTAGGGGTTACTATTTTGTTTGAAACCATCAGTGCGTCCTCCAGTCCAAACTGAATACCATTATTTAAAAGTATATTATTTAACATTATTGAAACTGTATATAGCCTACAGAAAATGAATAGTTTCATTGAGTGTTTAAAGTAATGTTTGCACAGATAATGAGCATGATCAGAACTCCACCCCATGGAACTCATGGAATTATTTAAACACATTGATATTGTTGGAAAGGAATGCAAACGGTGTTCAGTTGTGCAGTCCAATGTCAGCTACGTAGGCATTGGAGTTAATCAATGTGAACTATTTGGATGAGTGATACATGGACCGCCAGTACTCCAGTAAGATACACTACCATTCAAAAGTTTGGAATCTCTGAGAAATGTGTATGTTTTTGAAATAAATTGATACTTTTATTCATCAAGGTAGCATTTTACTGATTAAAAAAATATATATCCAAGATATTGATAATGTTACATTGTTGATCTAGTGGTTTAAACCGGTGTTTTAAAATCCAGCTGTGCAGCTATGCTATAACAGAGACATAATACATGACCATGAAAAATGACAATAATATGTATTAAAAAGAGTATCACATTTGTACTAACATATATTTTGCTCCTTCCTTATAACATTCACTTTGGAGAGAAAACATTCTTCGAGTACATTTATGTGCATCCCCTGAACTGCATTGCATGACTAACACAGAGGATCAAGCTGTGCTTCAGCTTGCAGGAACATTGTTAGGAATGGCCATTAATCCTGCCCTTTGCAGATTCTGTATTCCATTTTGTTCACTTGAAAAAATGATTAAATCTACCCATGAGAGAACATTGCATTCTTTTTTATTCTCAACCCCAATGCACTGAGATTGATCACATACCACACCATCAGCACATTCTAGTGTTGCTATCCCTTCTGTACTCCAGACACCTGCTATGCAAACATAATATTCCCTCACATAACACAGGACACAGCAGGGGGTGGCCCAAGCCCAGGTGGTGAGAAGCAGGCATGATCACATGAACTCATAACAATACTCAATCTCAAAGAGATTACACAGAGATTATCCACATGAATTAAATAAACCCTATTTAGTACAATATTGTCTTATATGAAAATGTTTCCAAATCAGGTAGGGGAATCTGCAATACAAGCAAAGCCAAAGCTACAATTGATCCTGTGTGAGACAGAGGCTTTTAATGAGGAGATTAAACTGCACATCATCTGGCTCCATTCATTACTACAGGGTTTAAAGCCCCAAATGTGTTTTGCATTCAAAGATAGGAAGGTGGATTAGAGTTTTTGAAATATCAATATATCACATAATTAACGTGGGACTGATTTTGACGCAATGCCATGAATAATACCAGAATATGCTGTGAGAAAGTTCAAGCACTGTAGATCCACTCCAATTTTCTGTAGGCGTCAAAGAACACAAGAGGATCACACTCTTATTCTCAGCTGAACTGTGGCTGCTTAATTTCATCTATTTGGCTGGTTTTACACATTCTCATGAATCCTTTTGACCTTGATTCTGTTTTGTTTTTGATGAGAACTGCAGCTATAGATTCTAATTCACTGCCTTAGCTCTTATTTTTATGCAATGATTGTGAGGGATAACAGCTGCGTTCATTTTTCATTTCCAAATATTAATGTTAGTAGAAAATTAGGCTTGTTCTATTTTAGGACGAGGACCCAAAGATTAGAGAAAAGCATATTTTCCTTTTGTCAATTTCAGAGATGAGAGATCGGCAGATTCCATGGGCTCTGTGAAATATTTTGAACTAGTTCACTTTTTTGTCCCTAGTTTTTCCACACTTTGTCCATGTCATGTACTAGTTACAGTACCCCATGTAAGTACCTATTCTCAATTTTGTCTTTTTGTAAGCCATGACCACTTTGGTAAGTTCGAAACTCAGACTGAGTTGAGCATTCCAGGATAAGGGGTAACATGGCTTTATTTCAGGGCATCCGGGTCACCTTCATTATTCTTTTTGTGTGTCCAAATGATATAGCACAAATTTGCCCCCAGGGCAAAGGGTACAATTGATGTCCTCTATTGATCTGAAGGTAATCACAGAAGCCAGCCTGGATTTAAATGAGCAAAACAAGGTTCTCATCAATAAAAAAAGCCCACTATCTCATTTCTGCTTGAGTTTGACACTTAATTGCTCTCTTGTTCACCCTTTTTAATTAGATTCTATTTTCCTTGTATGACCTGTGTATTGTAAACATGATTTTAGCTTGTGGTCCTTTTTTGGGTACTGATACCCCTTTGTTTGCTGAGCCCATGAGCCCAGAGTACACTATCACAGTCAGTGAGAAATGTCTTAATGAAAGCAAGGTAAGTGGAAAGGACATCTAACAGAAGGACACCTAACTCCGTAATATGCCAGGGAGAAATTTCAGCTCAAAGGTTTATTTTATAACCCTGGCCAAGGGAATCAATTACCTAATAAAATGTGTAGAGGATATCATCACATGACTTTTGCTGTACAGGGAAGGGAGGGTTTCCGTTGGCTGGGATGAAAGCATCTTCTGACACACGAGTAACCCCCACTGGTCAATCCAGCCGCTGAGATAGAAGCAGCAGGTCAGAGATCATCCCCTACTGTAAACACACTGCAGAGGGCCAAGTAAAATGGCATGCAATTTTTGTCAGGGATGAAAAAAGGCTAACAACATCATAGATTTCCACATCAAAGGCATCTCAACTTAGACATCTTGATTTGCATACTAATGAATGTCTTGTTTTTACATAATTTGTACTATGTCAAGGGTGTATTGTCTATGCTGTATCAATCTTTATGTAGCCAAGCAACATCTGGCTTATTCCCAAGTCTGACAAGCAGCCCAATCTGCCATAATGCTAGAACGCTAATGCTAATCTAATTCATAATCTCTTATTACTCAGAAAGATACAATGTATTGAACAATTGAACATGTCCATATCGCTCAGTGTATCTGGAGAAAGATGTGAGAGGCATGTCCTTCTTCAGAAAGGAGAACCCATTCTTTTGTTTCAACGAGTTATACAGTATATTAAAGACATAAAATATTATAATTTTCTTAAAATTCTTACAGATGCATCAAATAATGATGGTAGTAGAGTTGAAGTAGCTGTTATTGTTATTGTCCAGAGCTCAATGATTGGTCATGAAATAGGTGGAGATTATTTATATGCTCAGGTCAGAGAAGATATCATGATGGAAATATCACAATATGAAATGATGGGACTGAGGGTTCATTAGGGTACCTGCTCCTGCGGGATTGAAAGGAAATGAGTTGGCAGATACATTTTGGATATAAATATAAACATAGGTTAAGGATATGATTAAACATGAGATGAAGGAAAAGCAGTGGGAGTGAGATGCACAGGAACAGAAGAGAAGAAGCAATAATATCAAGACTTCGACACGACTTCTCAGTAAGTTATTTATAATGAGAAAACATAACACAGGGAAATGTGAAGAAACTATAGAGCATGCCATTCTCTACTGCTCTAAATATTCTCAAGAGAAAAAAGATGTAATCAAGGTTAAGAGGAAAACAATTACATTTTGAGTTAAGAGGCATGTTACAGAGAAGTTCAGGGGATCTGTGTTTTTCATCTGTATTTTAATTTATAACTAATTGAAATGCCTTATCCCTGCCTTATCCATGTATGCTTGTGTAGATGGCCAGGGGGGCTCCCAGAACAGATACTGCCAAACACAACTGTGTTTCCTTTTAAGATTGTTCATAACAATTCTAACTATGGTCCTTCTGAACCAATATCCTGTACTGAGACACTACCAAAATCTGAGACACTACCAAATCCTGGTTGATTTCATTATTTATCAAGGAATAATGCCATTATGATACGTCAATTTAGCTTCTTTTTCAAGAATACATTCACAAGAACAAGGGGAGTTTTCTAAAATGACATTCCCATCACAGTCACCAGACATGAACCCAGTAGAACATCCTTGTTGTGTAATGATGAGGGAAATGTGCACACTTACTTTATACTTTAAATTAGCTTTAATTGGACTTTAGTTTGCTGTATAATGGATTATAATGGATGCGACAGGCCCTTCTTATTTTATTAGAACATGTTTGCAATGTTTCAATTTCTTCAGATTCTTCTGTTTGCAGTGATCCCTGATACCTCCCACAGTGCCTTCCGGCACGGGCATTCTCCGAAAGGCTCATAAGAAGAGGATTCAAGCGGTGCTAAGAAGTGCAATTGAGCCATGTAGATCCCAGGTAAATTATCAATAATCACAGGGGTTGAGTCCTGTTTATTAAAAGCCCATTATCTCAATGTGTCTATGGCAATCAGGCTGTGCTTAAAGCAGCTGGTGGTCTGATGTGAGGTGAAGGCATGCCCTCATGCTCCACCTCATTTTCATTCACAGTGACAGAGCCAGCGTGATGCCCTCTGAGCCCAGAAGGTTCTTTCTGCTGTTTTCCCCCATGTAATTACTTTTTCATAGGACTGGGGAAGAGGCTATGCTGTCACGCAGTGTCTCTGTCTGCTTGTTTGCCCGGTGAAGTGTGTGGGTCCAGGCGCAGCATGACGTCACTGAATGGAAGAGGCGAACCCATCTTCCGAGGTGCGAAAAGTATTTTCTACACCTATCAGGCCAGTTAAGAGAAAACATTTCAGGAACATTGGGGAATATTCTTACTTCCCCCAAGGCTCCACATTTTTTGTGAGTACCATCATAATGAGAAAGTTGAACAAACAGCATTGACTTATTGGGCAATAAGAAGTGCAGTCATAGGCAATAGGCTGTTGGCTGAGCACCAAAGCCAATCACAGCCACCTTGAGTGTGATATTGCTTTTATGCATACATTTTTTACACATCCTTTGAAAACATCAGTTTTGTCTCAGCTGGGTCCCCTTTCAAGTTGTGGTTTGGTGTATTTGGTATATTGTAACATGGTGGATTTTGGGTCATAACAGATTGGGGGCTCATCCGGGATTGAACCACAGATTTTCAATTTATTCTGCTTTATTGCTTGTTTCTATTTCTGGCAGCTATGTGGTGCCAGCATTGTGATTTGTTGCATGGTTTCTCGCTAAGTATTACTTTGTGTATAGTTTATGGTATAATTTTTCTCGTTTGTAAGTGTTACTTTGTTGCTTGGTATTACATTGGGTCCCACTCGTAGCACTAGCTTGGTGTGTCACTTTGAGGTACCCTGTCTTGCCACATACCACATACCTATACCAGACGAGTGTTGTGATTTTGTTATTTAACTGTTGTGCGCATTTAGAGACACAACTCTTTACTTTTGAATTCTGCCAGCCTGTGTTTCTGTGGATATTTTGCCAATGACCCAACATTCAGTTGGACAGCTGCTGTATAGTTGACCTTCTGTTAATAGCACTACCTTAAAATGTGGTCAACTCTGTGACAAAACAGTAAGGTCATTACAGTGAGGTAATGGATTGATTGCTATAACAGCAAATACTGTCTGTGGGTGCTAACATTAGGAAATCAACCCTTATTAAGAAAGAGTGCGCTATGGTTCAGCTTAAACAACAAGAAATTGGAAGTAAACGCTTAGGGCAGAGAGGAAAGTTGGAGGTGAATGTGTGCTTAGGGGAGTTAGAGATGAAAGCTACTGTACCGGCTTGAATAGTACAGCCACTTGAATTTGATCAGAAAAAATATTTTTCATGTAGATAAATATTTCTCAATGTTCGGGTTGCCATATCAATTTTCAGGTGGTCTAGGGATGCCAGGCCGCTGTTGTTGCAGCGTGTGTTGGTTGGTAAAGCCTAGGACTCTGAGGTGGTGAAATCTGCAGTGCTGAGGGCATATGAGTATTTACACAAGGCTTATTGTCAGAAGTTTTGGCAGTATCGGAAAGCCGATAGCTAAACCTTTGCTCATAAGAAGGAGGGTATGTTTTACCACTGGGGAACTGAACAAGGGTATAATACGTTTGAACGCCTCTGCAAATCATTATTGTGGAGTTTAGAGGCTTTTTGCCTAAGCGTGTTTCCATCAATTTTAACAAACACAAGGATTGAACAGGCAGTGGAAAGCAGGAGGACCTGGGATCCAAAGGGAGAGTGCATTACTGTTGTAAGACACTTGGTCACGTCATGAACAACTGCTTGTTACATTCATGTAATGTAATATGATTGTCCGTTCCTGAAGAAAAGGAAGGAATCCTGAAAAGGGGTTTCTCCTATGAAAATGTCCTTTCCTGAGCATTGTCATCCCCTAGAAAGGATGTTGCTCTCCAGGACTACATGCTATTCCTATGCTATTCCCAATGAGCCTGTTTTTCTGAAACCAATGAAAATACAGAGAGACACTGGTGCTGCAGTCTTTCATTGTGGAGGATATATTGCCTTTGTCAGAGAGGACCTCCTTAGGCACCAGTGTCCCTGCACAGGGATCTGAAATGGGCTCCATTGACGTGCCACTGCATGCTATTCTGCTCAGGCCTGACCTTGTGGTGGGTCGCACTATTGAGGACATGTACCCTTCATTTTAGGAAATGACTTAGCTGGGGGCAGAATTTTGGCTAGCCATGAGATGAAGCCTGTTCCCTCTTGTCAAATGCCCTGACAAACTTACACAGAAAAACCCTGATGTATTTCCTGCCTGTGCTGTCATGGTGTCCAAGGGACTTGTGACTTGCCCCGACACTGAAGGCTTGCAATGTTTATGAGTCAGATGGCGCCTATGACTTCACAAACTCTTCACAAAGTGACTCTTTACAAAGCTCTGATTTACAGTCTCCCTCTACTGTTACAGACGAGGAACAATGAGAAGAAGGAAGCCTGCACACTAATATGCTCCTGATACAGCTTTACTGTAGACAACGCTTCATCAAGGGTAAAATCAGCAATGGGAGACAGTAAGATTGATGGTGTCGAGGGGTTTTAGAGGAGCTGATTTCTAAGCAGAGGAAAGACGTTATTTCTCTCTTTGAAAATGCAAGGGGAAATTTCTTTGGTGCCAAATGGGTACCTTGTGAAAGGTGGTGTTTTGATGAGAAAATGGAGAGCAATCGACGCTTCAGTTCAAAACGTCTATAAAGTAGATTATCAGATTGTTGTTCCATCTGTACTCAGCAATGAAGTGATGTCTCTTGTTCATGGTGACTGCCTTGCTGGTCATCAGGATGCGATTGGCTCTTGTGAGCGTGTGCTAAAACACTTCTTTTGGCATGTGAGAGTGAAAGAATTCTTGTGCAATTGAAGTGCTCATGAAGTGCACATCTACTCTTTTCCAGATTGACAGACCCTTACCCACTTGTTTTTCTTTGCTGCATAGCAACTATCAGCACGTCATGCGGTGGAGTTTATTTATTTATTTATTTGTTTTTTTTACAAACCATTTGAGGGATGCCTGTTTCTGAGGATGCTGGAACCACTGTGGAGCACTGCTTTTGCAAAGATGCAGAATTACTTGTGTGCATCTTTTCACGTGAGTTCCCATGAGTTCAACAACTTCTACCTAGAGCAGTGGTTCTTAACCTTATTGGAGGTACTGAACCTTGCAAGCTTCATCAGTGCATTCACCGAACCCTTTGTAATTGGAAAAATTAAATATGATTTCTTCAAAACATAGGTATATATTTTATTAGTGCACAATGGCTATACTGTGTGTGTCTTGACCCCTGCTGAACCCCTGAGACTGTCTCAACGAACCCCTGGGGTTCGATCGAACCCAGGTTAAGAACCACTGACCTAGAGATCTACAGTTCACTGTCTGCTGCATACTAACTGCTATTACCTGCTATCACATATACACTCACTGAGCATTTTATTCGACTTACACACATTCAGTTATGATGTGTGTTCAGAGATGCTCTTCTGCATACCACTGTTGTAATGTGTGATTATTTGCGTTACTGTCAGCTTTGGCCAGTCTAGCCATTCTCCTCTGACATCGCTCATTAACAAGGCGTTTCAACAACTGCTGCTCACTGGAATTTTTTTGTTTTTGTACCATGCTTTGCAAACTTTAGAGACTAGTGTGCATGAAAATCCCAGGAGATCAGCTGTTTCTGAGATACTCCAACCACCCTATCTGCCACCAACAATAATTTTTCCCCAAACTGTTGTTTGGTGTGAACATTAACTGAAGCTCCTGACCTGTATCTACATGATTGTATGCATTGCACTGCTGCCACAAACTTGGCTGATTACATATTTGGATGAATAAGCAGGTGTAATAAAGTAAAAATGTTCCTAATAAAGTGCTCGGTGAGTGTATATTCTACAAGTTTCCTCGATGTAGCCTTGCTGTAGCCTAGTACAACCTAGTACCATTTCACCGTGGGCTTCTGACAAGCTGGACTGGCAACTGTTAAAGATAAATTCATTCTTTTATTGTGAGGAAGGGAGAATGCTGAAGTCCATGTCTTTGTAGGACACTGTTGTTACCGTTATTAATACTGAAGCAGAATCTCTGTGTCAATGCAGCTAAACTATGAGACAGCTCTGATTCAGTGGCCCTGCCCCTCTTGCGTCATACTGAGGTAATTAGAGGGCCTGTGCAGCTCTATCTGCTGTAAGAAAGAACATGCTTATTTATTTAATTACAATGTATGGATGTCTTATATCTTTGACATTATCTTTTGTCATAATGCTGAAAATCATCTATACTCTCCTAAGTACTCCCACACTGAGCTTTCTCGTTGAGTGTTCTGAATTTGTTCTCAAATAATGATCAAATCACAAAGTTCATCCCTCTCCAAGCAACCAGATATGAGTGACACAATGAATTCTTTGGAATAATTACTCACTTTTAACCAAACTAAAAAAAGATTTAATAATTGTAGAGGAGGAAGGGAGAAGATAATTTTATTGTCGACCAACAGCCACATATTACACACATTTGTTCTTTTATGTCTATCATGGTGGAGAAACATTTTGACCTTTTTGAAAACATGCTATTTATTCTATTTAACCTTCATTTAACCAGGAAGGTCAACTAAGAACTCAACTATCTTTTGCAGTGATGACCTGCCTACATGTTAAACATGTTCATTAAAAAAAGACCCTAATGTACAGTATCATACTGTGTTGCTAAGAACAACTCCAGCTTTTTCTTTACCTCTTTGAAATACAGTATGTTGGAATTTTTATTATGACTGATTGTTATTAGTAATTGATATTTTGCTGATTTTGGGACTTTGAGAGTTTTGCAGTGAGTTATAAGCACTCTCTCTGTCAGCTGTTTTACTTTCCTCCCCCACATCTACTTCTCCTAACAAGGGGAGTTGAAAACCTCATCTTCACAGCCAGGGAATTCCGTTCTCTGACTCCCAGCCAAGATGGTGAGTAAATATGTTCCTCCTCCCAGTCTTATACATATATACATTTTCAGTAAATTGTCTTGATTTAAAAAATATATTTATTTTCACACACACACGCACGCACGCACCCCCACAATATTCTATCTCACAATGAATGCATACTGCTTTGTTGTGTTGGCGATGACGGTGTCTTTATCTGCCGTACTGAAATTATATGCTGTGTGCTGCTCAAAATAGAGACTGTGAGTGGACAAAACAAGTATTGCTTCACATTCCACTTCTTAAAAATGCTTGTGAGACTCCTTCATTGAAAAACAAACTGGAATATTGCACCTTTAAAGACAAGGCAGATGATGTGTCACCTTGAATCTAATAAGAAATGCAATTATTCTGACATTTGAATAAACTGTGCACAGAATCTTTATTTAGTCGGGTCAGGTAATTAGAGCTGAGTGCCATGCATCTGCAAAATTATGAAATGTAAACAGAATTATTGCCTGCGTGGGGACCTAGCAGTCAGAGATTTCATTACTGAAATGTCGTGGGTCAACTTTAGATGCCAGATGCCAAATAGTTCAGACCTTCAGTCCTTTCAGGGTCCTCTATGGCAACATCAGTACACCTCAATCTTTCAAGATGATGTTGGGCTGCAGGGGCGTAAGGGGTAGGGGACATGTTAGTGGGAGTGAGTGGGGGGAGGACCTGGCACTGATGGGGCTCATGTCTGGCAGGTATAAAGCTGTGAAAACATTGCATTTGATACAAAAGCCTTTGCTAATTGCATTTGGAGACAGAGACTGCCCTCTAATGCTTGGAACTTTGAATTGCATTCCATTGTACAAAGAAATACCAGTTTTCTGCAGCCTCCACCCAGCATTATACAGGGCTAAGGACCAGTTGGTAATGTGTCATAGGCATGTAGGCATTATTACTATTAACAAACTAGTAGTGCTACTAAAAACGACTAAAAGTGCAAATGTAGAGCTGAAGAAAATATGAATGAAATGGAATGGAACAAAGACGGAACATTATTTCTTGCTAAACTAATCTAATGGGAATAAAACACGTTCCAGGCTGTCACAACCCCACTGCAGGCAGGTTTAAATGAGCAGGGTCATTTTCAGTTTCTTTTTACGATGTTTTTAACTAATGTTATGTATCAAATGGAGACACTCTTGACCCCTCTGCCCTGAACAACTACCGGCCTGTCTTCTTCCCTTTCTCGCTAAAACTCTGGAACGGGCGGTCTGCTCCCAACTGTCCACTTATCTTCTCCAGAACAATCTCCATGACCCCAACCAGTCTGGCTTCAAGAGTGGCCACTCCACTGAAACCGCCCTGCTCGCGGTCACTGAGGCACTCCACTCTGCTAAAGCAAAATCCCTCTCCTCTGTCCTCATCTTCCTCGACCTGTCGGCCGCCTTCGATACAGTCAACCATGAGATTCTGCTCTCATCGCTGTCTGGGATGGGTGTCACAGGTTCTGCACTCGCTTGGTTTTCCTCCTACCTCTCTGGTCGCTCCTACCAGGTGACTTGGAGGGGCTCAGTCTCCGACCCTCACCCCCTACGAACTGGAGTCCCGCAGGGCTCGGTTCTTGGGCCTCTCCTCTTCTCGCTATACACCATGTCTCTTGGTTCTGTTATCTCTTCCCATGGCTTTTCTTATCATTCCTACGCTGATGACACCCAACTCTTCATTTCCTTCCCCCCCGACACCCAAGTCAACACACGGATCTCTGCCTGCTTGGCTGATATCTCTGCGTGGATGACTTCCCATCACCTGAAGCTCAACCTTGCCAAAACTGAGCTTCTCTACATCCCTGCTAAGTCCTCTCCGTCAATCGACCTCTCATTGACTGTTAAGGACTTTGTAGTTTCCTCCTCCCGTACGGCAAAGAATCTTGGGGTGACTCTTGATAACTGCCTCACCCTGGCTCCACAAGTATCCTCCACTGCCAGAACCTGCAGGTTCTTTCTGTATAATATACGCTGTATCCGTCATCTCCTGACTGAGAAAGCCACCCAGCTCCTAGTCCAGGCGCTCATCATTTCCCGCCTGGATTACTGCAACTCCCTCCTAGCCCAGCGTGTGCCATCAAGCCCCTCCAGCTGGTCCAGAATGCTGCAGCCCGCCTGATCACCAGTCAGCCCAGGTCGGCTCATGTCACCCCGCTTCTCATTGGCCTCCACTGGCTTCCTATTGCCGCACGCATCCGTTTCAAGGCCCTAGTGTTGGCATTTCAGGCTGCTAAGGGGACTGCCCCACCTTACATACAATCCCTGATCACTCCCTACTCCCCAGCTAGACCGCTCCGGTCTGCCAGCTCTGGTCGCCTTACGGTTCCCTCTCTACGTGCTCTACGTCGAGCTGCACGTTCACGCCTGTTTTCCGTTCTGGTTCCTCAGTGGTGGAATGACTTGCCTACCACTGTCAGAACAGCAGAATCCCTCCCCCTATTTCGACGCAGACTCAAAACCCACCTTTTCAAACTCTACCTTAGTCCTCCCTCCTGATTTCCCCTGCCCCTCCTTTCTGATATCCCTATCCTTGTCTAACCCCCCCCCCCCCCAAAAAAAAAAAAAAAAATGCAATTATGATGACAACTATGTTTAGAACAGCATTTCATGTGTATTTTGCTAGTTTTTGGATGTGATGCTTTGACTTATGGTAGAACCTATGCACTTGTAAGTCGCTTTGGATTAAAAGCGTCTGCCAAATGACTAAAATGTAAATGTAAATGTAGGATATTTGTCTTTTATATCTACTGTGATGTACTGTTCATTACCCTTTAAATATCATATAGTATATTTAAGATAAGTAGCCTGGCATTGAGTTTATGCCTCAGGTATATTTAGCTGTTGTCATTGTGGCCATATACACTTTATCCAAAAGACAAATCTATCAAGCTGAAGGACAGAAAGGTGGCCTGTCAAAACAATAAGACAATCTCACAATTTTCTCTCCATCTACCATCTCTGGCAGGGGCTTTCACTCAAGCACATTGCTTTATCAAAGCAATAAATGTCAGGGTTTGGATTGAATTACTTATCGATCAAAGAAGACACAATACTTTGTAACTGCTTGGTTAAAATGTTGGTGCTGTTTCAACTACAAGTATTATACACTCACTTAGCACTTTATTAAGAATACCCGTACTTACTTATTCATGCGATTATTTAATCAGCCAATAATGTGGCAGCAGTGCAATGTATGTGTGTGGAAAATTATATCTATGTATACAGAACTGCTTCAGAAAATGTTATTCATTTGACAGTTGTAATATTTAAGCCAGTGTATGCACATACCAGTATGGTTAAATCAGTGTATCTGTACATTAGCTAATGCTACCATTGTATTTCATAAGAAATCTAGACTAGTTATGATAGAACTGAGGTTTTACTGCAGTTTCTTTAGTTTGTGTATTATTGAAACTAACCAATGGGTGGCAGTGTTATCTTATTGTAAAACAGTACAGAAGAAAGTTAACACTTCTTGATCAGGGGTGGGGGAACCCATTCCAGGAGGATTGGTGTATATGCAGGGTTTGTTTCCACTAATTACTGTCTCAATTAGACCAATGCCAGTCCACTCATAGATTAGACTCAAACAGTTTTCAGCTGTAATTACTGAGCTTATAAATACATGTAACTAAAATATCATGTCACATAAATGACTGGGGTTCTTAAATAATTCAGAGTTGACATCCAATAACAGATTCAGCCCTCCGGGAACAAGGTTCTCTAGCCCTTTTATAGATGCTTCTTTGTTGATAAAATAATACTTTGCTTATAAAATAAGCAATGGAAGAAAAATGTGCTTCAATGGTATTTGAATTTGAATTTGAATTTGAAGAGCTGAATATCTGAATATTAGCTGTTGAAATGAAGATTTTAGAATCAGTTAGCACTTTAGACAATTATTCAATCCAACAAACACTAACCAACAAGATTTAGTTGGTTAGTGTAATCAATAAAAAACTTTAATGTAAATGCCGCCTATAAAATGTTTTCAAGTATTACATAAAAAAGACAATTATAAGGAAGGGAGAAGTACATTTTGCACAAAAAATAAAATTGGACTTCTCAATCATTAAAACAGAGGGCACAGTTAGTAGGGGCCTTCCTCACTAAAACCCGTCCTCATTGACACCAGGATTGTGATTGCTGGGCAGGGTTGGACAAATGCATGTTACCACTTAATGTTTAAAAGATGGAAAATAGGAGCAGCCATATCTGGCGCTCCAGAAGGAGAGACCTCTCTGAGGACTGATTATTCTCACAGAAAGCACATTCACAAGCAGAAAGCATTGCATCAGCCCTGCACTATGCCTGGGATAAATGGGTAGTTAATATTTGCCTGAGGGAGGTATTACTTTGAGTCATACACAACCATGGTTTCAGTCCTGTAGAGCAGCCAACAGTGAACTGAATCTATAACTAGAAGGTAATGAGTTAAAATCTTCACCAGGGCATTGCCGTTTTCACCTGGAGCTTGGCAATTGACTGTAACTATTTCCAATAATTAGCCGGTTACTTTCAGATAATTGGCAAATATAATATAAACTGGGAAATGATGTTCACTCTGAAAATAAATTATGTATGTTGTGCTTGTTTTCGTAAGGCACAATGGTTCCCAAGGTTGAACGAGGTGTGATACAATTTTGAAGAAACATAATAAAATATAAGTATACTAAATGTGTATTGCTAAATGCACAAAACTATCTTTAGCAAAACTCAGGACTCTCAAAGGTGGTTTTGTTCAGGTCATACAGTGTTCAGGGTTATTTTTCCTCATCAGTGGTGAGAGCTTTCAGCTCTTCAGCTCACTGCAAAAATATTTGTTTTTAAACAAAGGGGCGACTGTAGCGTAGTGGTTAAGGTAAATGACTGGGACACGCAAGGTCGGTGGTTCTAATCCAGGTGTAGCCACAGTAAGATCCGTACAGCCGTTGGGCCCTTGAGCAAGGCCCTTAACCCAGCTCCAGGGGAGGATTGTCTCCTGCTTAGTCTAATCAACTGTACATCGCTCTGGATAAGAGCGTCTGCCAAATGCCAATAATGTAATGTAATGTAAACCTGTAACAAGATTTCAAAACTTATGCTTTTATCTCAAGAAAATATTGCTTGTTTTTTGTTTGACAAGTGAAGTCTTACCCCATTGATAAATCTGGGATTGGGTCAGACTCAACTCATTGGTAATCTCTCAGTCTTATTTAGTTTTAGTCTTATTCTCTTAGTCTTATGTAGCAAAATAGTTATCAAGTGACTTATACTTTAGCTTTTTTGTAGTTCATGTGAATGAAATCAATGGTATTGCTTGGATGTTCCAGTGGCAAGATTATGATTACATTCTTAATAGTTGGACATATGGCATGGCAATTAATTAATTAATATCTTAATTTCACACTTCAGTATTCAATAGACTTGTGGATGTGGAAATTAATCCACCCAGTTTATAGCTATACCACAGTCATACCCATTCTCTATGTTCAATTTAGTTTCAATTGACTTTATGCTTTGAAAATAAAAAGACTTTATCAAGCAGGCCTCATTCTAAAGTTAATGAAAGCATCCTCTGGGCGGAAAATAGCCCCCTGCCCAATTAGTCATTTGGTCATTTTGATTAACAGGGCTTTTCTGTTTCATTAAATATGGTAATTACAGGGAAGCTTATCAAATCATATTTTAATTAATAACAAAGTACAATTAAAATGTGCTTTGTTTAATATAAAGTATAATTTGCTTTGCATTATTTATAACCATACTTTTATCACCATACAATTCATATCATCCAAGCCATACAAACTATATACAGTGCAATCTGTAAGTATTTGGACAATGATAAAATGTATGTTCTTTTGGCTCTGTACTTCAGCACATTGGGTTTGAAATGGACCGATGAATATGAGGATAATGTTCAGGCTGTCACCGTTAATTTGAGGATATTTGCATCCATATTGGGTGATACATGTAGGAATTACATTGCTTCTTATATATAGCATAGTATACAAAAGTAATTGGACAGCTGGCTTCTCAGTCTTTTCTGATTTGTCAGGTGTATTCAATCACTTCCTTTGTACATGTATGTGAGAAAGCTTTCAGTATCTAATCTTGATTCAAGGTTTTTGATTGTCTTTTATTGTCTATTATTGGCATTTTTCAACATGAGTACCACAGTTCAGCCAATGAGTTGAGCCAATGAAAGTCAAGGAAGCCATTATGAAGCTGAACTAAGAAGAAAAAAACATATTAGCATAGGCTAAACAATAGGCTTGAGAGGACAGAGAGTGCTGGTGTGTGTTTGGATCATTGCCTTGCTGTGGGATAAAGCACCATCCAATGAGTTTGGAGGCATTCGATTGAACTAAAGCTGATGAGATGCTTCTGTACACTTTATTTAATTTAATCTGCTGCTGCTGTCAGGCAAGGCAGTCCTCATCTTTTATAATCAAAGGTGTGTTACTCATACTATATAATCTGATTTGGTACATGGTTAATACATACAATATATCAAAGTAAATAATTGGTTATGTCTCATCATGTACTGTAGCATGGATACTGAAGCACACATGGACCTCAAATCTTTAATGTTTCTTCAGGGTTGCAGGGGGGCTGGAGCCTATCCCAGCATATATTGGGTGAAAGGCAGGAATACACCCTGGACAGGTCGCCAGTCCATCGCAGGGCGCACACACCATTCACACTCACACACTCATACCTACAGGCAATTTAGACTCTCCAATCAGCCTAACCTGCATGTCTTTGGACTGTGGGAGGAAACCAGAGTACCCGGACGAAACCCACGCAAACTCCACACAGAGAGGCCCCGGCCAACGGGGATTCGAACCCAGGACCTCCTTGCTGTGAGGCGGCAGTGCTAACCACTGCACCATCCGTGCCACCAGCTTTAAATCAGAAATAATTATTCTTACTTTATATATACTTTGGGAGTCCAAGGGAACACTGGCAATAAAAGTCTCACCCGTTTGGACACCTAGAAATGTATAAGAAAGAGAATGAAAACACAGACAGACACACACACATCCATACAATATTTCTAACTTATCGTTGTCCATGGGAGAGTCAGTGCCTGTAGAGACTGGCCCTGCTGGGAGGCCTAAATGTAGTGCTGTACATGCTTCAGATATCCCCCCCTTCAGTGTGATAGCTACATTTTTCAACAACACTCTTCATTTGTCTCTTGGAGAGAAGGGTGGTATATCAGAAATGTTATCCAACAAAAGGGGAAGATGTGTCAAGACATAAATTGGAGCCATTCGACCCAGTCCCTTGTTTCCTGTGGGCAAGGATAACATGACAATCGAAAAATGCAATTAGCACGGCCTCCCTGCACAACCCAGCCTCCTGCAGCAGTCAAGCGCACAGCATTGTGTCAGCAGCTAGCAGACACAGATGCGGCAGTGTTCTGCTCTAACCTAATAAGAGGTCGCGAGACAGGAAGAGTGAATTTGCAGACATGCTGCATCTACATGGGTCTGACAGCACAGCTAACTCACTAACATGCAGACCCTCATCACTGAGCACCAACAGGGGTCTGACAGCACTGCTAACTCACTAACATGCAGACCCTCATCACTGAGCACCAACAGGGGTCTGACAGCACTGCTAACTCACTAACATGCAGACCCTCATCACTGAGCACCAACAGGGGTGTGACAGCACTGCTAACTCACTAACATGCAGACCCTCATCACTGAGCACCTACATGGGTCTGACAGCACTGCTAACTCACTAACATGCAGACCCTCATCACTGAGCACCTACAGGGGTCTGACAGCACTGCTAACTCACTAACATGCAGACCCTCATCACTGAGCACCTACATGGGTCTGACAGCACTGCTAACTCACTAACATGCAGACCCTCATCACTGAGCACCTACAGGGGTCTGACAGCACTGCTAACTCACTAACATGCAGACCCTCATCACTGAGCACCAACAGGGGTCTGACAGCACTGCTAACTCACAAACATGCAGACCCTCATCACTGAGCATCTACAGGGGTCTGACAGCACTGCTAACTCACTAACATGCAGACCCTCATCACTGAGCACCAACAGGGGTCTGCCAGCACTGCTAACTCACTAACATGCAGACCCTCATCACTGAGCACCTACAGGGGTCTGACAGCACTGCTAACTCACTAACATGCAGACCCTCATCACTGAGCACCTACACGGGTCTGCCAGCACTGCTAACTCACTAACATGCAGACCCTCATCACTGAAGGTGTTTGTTCTCTCTTCACCTTTTCATTATGTCAAAGCAAACTGTCGCGCTAAACCATTCAACACCAGAGGACATGAAACATTACTTCCCCATAAGCTTGCTGTCACCTGAATTTATCTTTCAGCTCAAGCAGAATGGGGACACACTCGTTCACCTTTCTTAACACGTCAGAGCTAAGGGTTGTGCCTGGAGCTAGCGGCTGCGTCCACAGGCGGGGCAGGAAATCAAGCCCTAGAGCCTGCCTCCATGCAGCTCAACTCCAGAGAGACATGATGTGATCCAGCTATCTGACTCTTCGGATCATTTCGCTCTCTAGTATGCAGTAATACAGATGTCCTGTCTTCCCAAGCAAATGTATTTTCTTTCAGGTTTAACAAGTCGTTACCATGGTACAGTATTAGTCAGATTTTCAACAGAGGCATCAGGAAATTAAAAAAAATATTTATCTGCCTCTATTGTTGATGCCCCCTTAAAGATCTCGCATTGCCACAGAGGCCAAGGCATTGAGTAACTCAGACCGCATTGCCCTTTATGTATTGCCTTAGGCCAAGCAGGAGTGGAGCACTATGAGATTAAGCAATAAAGATCTGTTGCTGACAACTTGTTTTTATTGCATGCAGGAATGATTGTTTGGTTCAACAAGAGAATTGTATATTCTGCACTTGCTGTCCACCCTGGGGGCAGGGAACTGCAGGATGTTTAAAAGAACTGTAGTCACATTAATTACGTTTTATGGATTTGTACCCTTACAAACTGCTGGTATGTGTTTAGTGAAGTGTGGTGCTTTCTAATCTCTTGAAACTACAGAACATCTATCCATTTGACAGTTCAACAGGGTATTTTCTGGTTATTTTGATGACACTGACTAATTCATTGAAACAATTTTTACATTTGAAATATGAGATTTTGATTTTGAGTGAGGTACACGCTTTTGGAGGTGAACCATAATGTTCTGCCATATTAATTGTTTGGCAAATGCACCTACAGTTATGAGAACATTAAAAATGTTCTGGGAAATGGGCTAAAGCGATTGAGAAAGTAAGTGTGTATCAACTTCCATTGAATAAAACTCTTTTAGTATCAAAAACCGATTTCAATATAGATCCATTATCTATAAAATATTGATGGAATGATTCAGAAAAAGTACATGTTGACTTCTTAATGGAGATAAGTGCCTTTCTTACAACTTCAACAATTATGGGACACACAATGCAAGATTATGCCAATGCAAGAATGTACTGTATGCACAATATTTATGAGCATTCTGCTCTGAAGCACCTGTCTACCTGAAGCAAGGCTCAGCTCCCTCCTAGTCAGCATAGAGAGTTTTGCGAAGAGCCCAACCGTAGGAGTCCTCATGAAATGACGCTGTTCCCAGAGAAGCCAGCTGTGTGAACGAGGTGGCTCAGTGGCAGCCCAAAGGCACCAGGTCTCAGCCAACCCCTCATTCAAAGCCACATGCAAGGCCAACCAAACAAACAATACAAGAGACCAGCTTCAGTGCCTGAGCTTATCATCACTATCAATATCTGTCTGTTACAATAGGCACATGTGGTACATGATGCAAAACCATGTCTGAGTGATCTTTTGAATAACTAATGTTTGCTGGTTTTCAGTGTGTGATGACAGGGTACTGTTGAGTGTGCAGGGTACACTGACAATAAGCTTTGTTGACAGAGACGGACGCTACTGTAGAATTTCATTGCAGCATTTTGCTCATTTTGCATGTTATGTTTGCCCCTACACTTTGCATGTGTCTCTAAATCATGAGTAAGCTATATGCATTTCTATAACAATGTTACAATTAGTGCCTGGCTTTCATACACACACACATACACAGCATAAAATGTATTATAGAGTAGCATGATCTTCATAGTTGATGCTAATTGGTCAGACCTCTTGAGTTGAAGGATCATTAGATGTGAATGGTTTTTGTTGATTAGACATTCTTTGTGTGTAAATACAATAAGGTGGTGAAACATTTTGTCACACCATAACATAACAGAACCCACATTTTCTTACCATGTCACAAACTGAAGCTAGTAACCTAAATTAAATACATTTAGATACATGTATGGAAGGGAAAGAATGAATATACACGAAGGACATAGCCTAATTTTCTGGAACTGAGAATGCTGTATTCAATAAAATAAAATAAAATAGGTATTTACGAAGAGAATTTTAGAAAGCCTGTTTTTAATTATCCCAATAAATGCAACACAATTTTGTGTCTTGATGTTGAAATAAAAAGTCTAATTTGTTTAGGGTAGAGAACATTATATTTATTTATTTTTGCAAACGATACATGCATAATTCATATCTATGCAAAACACACAGTTTGAGTTTATTCCTTTGAATGTTAGAGAGGCCTAGAAACAGAAACAGAAACATAAAATAAAAACATTATACAAAAAGTACATAGTGGTTGTTGTATCTAAATCAAGGACATCATAAAACTAATACAATTCACCACACCCCTTCCCCTCCTCAGCAGATATCTCTGCAACTTGCTCTCAGTATAGGATATTATTGATATTATCAATGATATTCGTTTTTCTCAATCGCTTTGGCCCATTTCCTGCAACATTTTTTATGTTCTCTTAACTAAAGGAGCATTCGCCTAAATAGTTTATGCATACAGCAAAACATTATGGTTCACCTCCAAAAGAACCACTTTCAAAATCTTTAACTCATGTCTCAAATTAAATCATTGTTTAAATGAATTAGTCAGTGTCATCAAAATGAATAGTCCCTTTATCATTGTTTAAAATCAAGACAGTCATAATGCTTAGTCATATAGTCATTCGGACAGTGCACCCTGGAAGAGCATGAACACTTGTAAGAGATTGGACAACAATCTTACTTATTGAGAATACATTTAATTGATAGTGTGACAAGGTGACAGCTGACATTACATCAATACCATGTTATTCACATTTAGGGAATATCTACTTGACATATTATGACCATTTTGCACATGGTGACATACACAAAGAGTAGCTACACAGATGTGTTTGGGAGTAAAACTATTCAACATCAAACAACATAATCTATTCTGATCAGCAAGAACTATTTGATTTATATTTGGGTCAATTGTAGACAATCGCACTTAATAATTTGCATAAATGTGCTTCACATTTGCGATTTGTAGAAAGCATTGAGAAATTGCGTTCTGCTGTGAACCAGTGATGTTAATGTGTGGTGGTTTTCATATGTTGTTTTGAGAATTTTAACTGTCATTCCACAATTGGGCCAAAGCCATTGAGAAAAACAAATGATGATCATCGATATTAATTTACAAAAGTAAATCTCATACCCTTCATAATAACAAGATCAACCTCTTCTCCTCATTAGTCTGTGTCAGGTACATGTCTATCCATGTCTCTCTGTTTGTCCCCTTTGGTTGTTGAGTTTAAGTCTATATCTGTTTGTCACCTTTAAAAAAAGTCTAAATTGTTTAGGGTGGTGAACAATACATTTATTTATTTTCCAAACAATGCATACATAAATAATATCCAAGCAAAACACACAGCTTGAGTTTATTCATTTGAATATTCAAGAGAGGCCAAAAAAACAGAAAAACAAGAACATCATTATGTTTTTTTAAAAGGTACATACAGTATGAGGCGTTCATTACATCTAAAATCGTGGAACTTGGGAAGCTCTTGGGGTGATGCTGTTTTGATAAAAGACAAATGGTTATATTCAGCCAGGCCAGAAATAATTCGCTCTGCCTCTAGTTGTGGCGGAATTCGTGCAAGAGAGAGGAAGAAATGGGTCTACAGGCACTTGAGGAGGAAGGAGTTACAGTTGCGTCTCCCTGCGCAGTCACACAGCTTTCCGATGCGTGGCCCCAGTCTCACAGCACAACGGTCCCCTACGCCACACTATGTGGGAGAGACAGAGACATAATGAACGTTGGAACCGCTACGCAAACATGAAATGCATTCCGTCAGAAGCCAAACAATTAAAGCATCGTTAATTAGTTGAATATTTCAAAAGAAAAGGGCTTGACTGTGGTTCCCTGTTTATTTGAGAATCGGTTTTGCTAATTAGTGCATGTCTACTATCTTGATCGCCTTATAATTGTTTTCGCGCCTGAAGAATAAAGCTGACATTCGCCGACCTTGTTAATTGGTTCTCCGTTCCGCGTGGCTGACGTAAAATTGAACTGCTGTAACTGAGCGTTTAGAAAGTTTGTTGATCGATAAGAATAAGAACAGCATTTCAAACAAAGAATACGAAAACAAACTAAGCATGCTGAAATAATTAATGTATGGCACAACGTCACTGTATAGGCTAACAATTGGCAATTGGCACAGCTAAAATGAAGAACAAACACGTTTACACAGCCCTTATAGTATAAATGTTATTTTTTGCTATGTATGATGACAGCGTGGATGCAGGATAAACTAACCAGCGGGATGCTTCCTCTCTTCTCCGTGGACGGTCTGCTCTGAAACTTTACCAGCAGCTCCTCCATCGCTTCCAGCTAAGCGCAAGGACAAAACATTTGCATACTTCTATTTCATAATTGTGAAAAATTGAACAGTATGCTATTTCACGAATAGCCTATGACATTAGTCTGAATTAAATTAATGGACTATTATAGTCAGTACCCTATTAATTATTATAGCCAGTCAGTATTTGCTTCTCATGACCAAAACAAACGTTTTTTAACAGTGTGCCATTTAATTTTATAAACTGAGATATATTATATCCCTAATTATAAATACATGTAAAACGTCACCAATTTATAGGACATTCTTAAAAAGTATCTTAGAAGTTTAAAATTAAGTAGGCTAAACATGAAATTTGTAAAAAAATTAAAAAAAAATATTTTTAAACTAATGTTGTTACTTACGAGGTCTTTCTCAGTGGAATCAGGAGATTTCTTCGCGTCGAAATCCTCTGCGGACACTTCCCGCGATTGTCCGCTACACATGACGGACACAAGGCTGATGCACAGTAGCCCGATCAGTATCCCTGAGCTCTCCATGGTACTAACTTTGGCCGTGTCACGGCGTTGATTCCTGCGGCGTCGAAGGGGACTAAGAACACACTGAGCTCTAGCTGGAGGTAGCAAACCCTCTACCTCAGATGCCCCTACTTTCTTTGAAAGGTGAAACAATAATCATGCAGCTTTTATGATCAGGCTAGCCCCGCCTTCAAACCCATTATTCCAATTGAGGGCCTTAGATCGGAAGTTGAGCATCTAAGATTCCACCCTTTTTTCCTTATCAGAAAAAGAGAAATAGCTTTTCTGTATTGTGCATTGTGACCTTATTTCCGTGAACAGTCATTCACACAATAATTATGGAGTGCAATATGAACATTGGGACAAAGTTTTGTAACTTCATACCAATACTTGGTATAGGGGGACTTGACTCAATGTAATGGCATTGTTGTAATACAGTTCACAAACTATTTAATTAAAAAAAATAAATGCAGACATTGAGAATTTTGCCCCATAGTCATTATTTGATTTGAAAATACTAATTTGATCAGCACAGAGGGAAAACAACCAAATTTGTCACAACTAACCCTATACTTTTGCATTCAACCTGGCTATTATGTTTGGGTTTTTTGTGTTTGACATCTCTTAAAAACCAGTTAACTTTTTTTTATCTTGATACTGTATAATTTTTTTAATGTTCGATTTTGGCAGAATTAAATAGTAAACATGTGCTAATTGTGCTAAGTCCTGTACCAACTTTGCATGTGTTGTATGGGCTTATTTTGACCCTCTGTAACTGTATAAAATGTCAGCCATACAACCATTATTATTATCTCAGCTTTCTTTGCGGATGATTATAGTGGCACTTTCCTTTACAACTTCCTTATTTTGCGCGCAAAAATGCCTTGTTATGAAAGAGGTCAGTGGAGAAGGGCTAGACTGGTCAAAGCTGACAGGAAGGTGACAGTAAAGCAAATAACCATGCATTACAACAGTGGTAAGCAGAAAAGCATCTCTGAACATACAATGCATCAAACCTCTAAGTGGAAAGGCTACAGCAGCAGAACACTTAATAAAAAAAAAAAATAAGTCCAATAAATACCTAAATACACTCACTGAGTGTGTGTGTGTGTATATATATATATATATATATATATATATATATATATATATATATATATATATATATATATATATAGTGTATATTTCCAGATGATATAAGGTCATACTGTCCCTTATAAGGACCATTTTCATTTTAGATTATTATTCGTGAATAATCTCTGTGATTTGGTAATTAAATGGGAGTAAATCACACATTACTGCATATCAATTAACCTAAAATGTTTCAAACCTCAAAATTCATTCTCTGGTGCAAGACAATCAATAATGATTTTGTTTGCCTATTATTTACGTGAATGCAATTTAGGTGACATAGGAGATCGCAAAGGACAAATAGGTAGTGCTGTTTGTGGCTGATATAATTTATTTTCAGTCCCAGCTAAACTGTTTCAACAGTCAAGTAGAGTCATCTTATTGTATTGATTTGCCTGTCATTCTTAAAACGAGGACATACCATGCAGAGATCAATGTTAAAGGCTTGTAAATTTTGTAGATCACTGAAGGACACAGGGGTATAGTTAACATACTGTATAGTGAGTGCTTATTGCAGTCCTTGATGGCCATTGCAAGATTTACATAGGCCAGCAACTGCCCTCATTGACCCTGCTGGAGGGCTGGTTCTGAAACCATCACTAATCACATCCATTATTTTCACATCAACACTCTCACATTGACTGAAAACAAACACAGCGATCACCTCTATCAATCAATACTCCTTCCACAGAAGAGATTGTTTTGCATTTGTTAAGGTACACTGATTAATTACAATTCATTATTTTTTTAACATTACACAAATTGTGCCAAGATGTAGAGGGAACTTGTTTACTCTGCTTATAGGCTGACACAGATATATTTAAAATATGAGACAGCATGAAAAATTTAATAAAATATTACTAATTTAATAAATCCTGTAGAATGAGGACAATGGTAAATAAAATGAAGGTACATAAAATTAAGAAGTTCCTGCTCTGAAGAGGGATTTTGGCTCCTCTTCAGAGCAGGAGAAACCCAAGTTATTGGAGCCAAAACAATACAAATGTCTCACTGTGCAAATACTGACTGTACCCTAGACATGCCACACCAGATGTACATGTTGGTTTTCATTTTCAGATTGGAATTATTGTACAGTAATATTTATATATAAACATATGCAATTCAAGTTCCAGCTTTCTATAATTGCTTTGTTGCTAATATTCAGAGATTCTGACAATTCCAAAGTGTGAATTCACTCAAGAACAGAACAGATACAAGAACAGATTCTTTCCCTGGGCAGTGGCCCTTATAAATAACCGAATGTAGACCACTTACCATTGCATTTTGTTCTCTACAGCTGGTATCTAGCCCCTAGACCAGGGATCAGCAACTCACAGTCCTCGAGGGCCAAGAACTGCTCTATCTGGGAGTCAGGTCAGCACTAATCAGTAGCACTAATTATCCAGGAGAAAAGAAAACTAGGGCCGGATTTACATTTGAGGGCCAAAAACTTTGCTCTCAGCCTCAATTCTTTGCGGCATGGATTCCACTAGATGTTGAAAACATTCCTTTGAGATTCTGTTCCATGTTCTGCAGATTTGTCAGCTGCACATTCATGCTGTGAATCTCCTGTTCTACCACATCCCAAAAGTGTTCTATTGAATTCAGACCCGGTGACTGGGAAGGCCACTGAAGAACATTGAACTCATTGTCATGTTCATGAAACCAGTTTGAGATGACTTTTGCTTTGTGACATGGTGCATTATCATGCTGGAAGTAGCCATTAGATGATTGGTACATGGCCATGAAGGGATGCACATGGTCAGCAACAATTCTCAAATATGCTGTGGCATCCAAGCGATGATTGATTAGTATTAACGGCCCCAAAGTGTGCCATGAAAACATTCCCCACACCATTACACCACCACCAGCCTGTACTGTTGACAGAAGGCAGGTTGGGTCCATCTGTATGCCTTAGCAGAAATCAAGATCAGACCAGGCTATGTTTTTCAAGTCTTCAACTGTCCAGTTTTGGTGAGCCTGTGCCCACTGCAGCCTGACCTTTCTGTTCTTGGCTGACAGAAGTGGCATTCGAAGTGGTCTTCTGCTGTTGTAGCTCATCCGCCTTGTACAGTGTTTATCCAAGTTACCATAGCCTTTCTGTCAGCTCGAACCAGTCTGGCCATTCTCCGTTGACCTCTCGCATCAACCAGGCATTTCCGTTTCCGTCCGCAGAACTGCCACTCACTGGATGTTTTTAGTTTTTTGCACCTTTTTGAGTAAACTTTAGAGACTGTTGTGCGTGAAAATCCCAGAGGATCAGCCATACTCAAACCAGCCCGTCTGGCACAAACAATCATGCCATGGTCAAAATTACTGAGATCACAATTTTTCCCCATTCTGATGGTTGATGTGCACATTAACTGAAGCTCCTGACCCGTACCTGCATGACTTTATGTACTGCATTGCTGCCACATGATTGGCTAATTAGATAATCACATGGATAAGTAGGTGTACAGGCGTTCGTAATAAAGTGCTCAGTGAGTGTATACTACAGTATTACAATGTTAATACTTTACCATTATTACTATTCTCATACTCATATCCCTGTGCAATACACTCAAGATCTTTGTAGAATTTTTGTAATTCTATTCATTTGATCTGTTTTATATTTAATTATTTTGTTTCATTTTATATACCTTCATTTTATTTATTTTCTATATTTGATTTGTTTAACATGCCTTACTTATAATCTTTTTGCTGTGGTTGCTATTGTGTATTGTCTTATACGGTATGGTCTACAGCAGTGGTTTCAAACTGGAAGGCTATGTATGCTGTCTTTTATTCTCAGATCTTGATTATGTTATTTGTTCAATTATTTGCTGAATTAGTGCTATAGGTTTGTACCTAATGTATATAATGTGAAATGTGTTATCTGTATTGTCTAAATAGCCTAACAAATTGTGCCTATATTTGCATGTGCTTTAATGCAGTTAAATGCATATGCTACATATGTTACAGTTAAATTAGTAGTTGGTATAAATTAAAGTGGCATTGATTGGCTGTAATGAAAACCTGCATGCACACAGCCATCTGTAGCAATGAGTTTGATTGAGACCACTGGTCTACCGGACTGAGACAAATTCCCTGTTTGTGCAAACTTGCTTGGCTAATAAATCTGATTCTGATTCACTCAGTGGATAATTCTCTAGCTTGCAATGTTGTAGTAGGCTAGTGCATTTTCTATTGGTACTAAAATTTTTAGCTGTGCTTTAAAATAAACAATTATACATTACTGCTTTGAAGAGGGTTATCAAATTATCTGTGGCTTTTAAAAGCTTTCTGAAGTTTAAGCTATCTAGCCAACTGTATAGTTTGTGATGTGGAAGTAAGACTCAAACTTATGACTTGTCTTCAAATAACAGAATACTGTAGGCCAGAGCTGTCAAACTCCAGTCCTGGAGGGCTACAGTGTCTGCTGGTATTTGTGGTTTCCTTTCAATTAGCAGCCAATTAAGGCCTTTGGACTCTGTGTGGACTCTTTAGCCAATGAAAGACTTTGAAACTCATCTCTCGTGCTGACGCACATGAAAAACCAGCAGACCAGCAGGCCCTCCAGGACTGATGTTTGACACCCCTGCTGTAGGCCTATTACCTTTGCCTGAGCTCAAATATATGGCACACCTTGTATCCTTTATTTTGTAATCTGCATTGAGTTGAGGTGAGGATTATTATTTATTTATTTATTTATATTATTTTACTTTTTTGGAAAGCCCTAATTAATATATGATACTCAGAGACTTGTTGTTATTTAATTTTTTCAAGTAGCCTATAGGGCAGGATGACGCTGCAAAGTGAATATGAATCAGTCACATTATTTTATCGTTAAATCTTCGCAAATGTCTGAACAGCATGACGACAAAACGGAAACAAAAACAGGTTAAATGTGATGGGACCGCCTACCGTATAGCGTACCAACAGTGCACAGCAGAGGGAGCTGCAGATTAAGTTTGGTTTAGTGACTGTTGATGGGTGTTTCCTGAAACGCATACTTAGGATTTAGGAAGAAACACACCCAGTGACATCAGTAGGCTAAGGTTGGAGGAGAAAAAAAATCTTACCCGGACGCTGAAGTGTAGCTCAACAAGGGGGCCTGGGGTGCCTTCCATAATCGCAGTTTTTCCACTTTAAACACATAAGTGAGAATAATCTGTACTCGCCTAACTGTAACTTCAACAAGTTAGTCTGATAGTGGGGATCTAATAGGGTCTTCAGAAAAAATGTCAACTTCAGAAGAGGCAGACGGGATCCGGCCGCGATATGGGTGTAAGTATCAGAAAAAAGTTTTTTCTTCTTCACATAGCTAGCAGGCTAGTTGTCTGGCAAGCATTGACTGGAGGAAGTTGAGTTAGTGATTTTAGACCAGTAGACTGCAACTATGTGCCTAACTTTTCAAAGACCAGAAGCCTAACTCATGGTAGCGTATATAAAAATGAAAAGTGTATGGTGAACACAGCGTGGCAAACCACACTTCCGCGTTTTGAAATAACAGTTCAGTGATTTATTATTACTGCCCTTAGCCTATGCATTCAGACAGTCGTCGTTGTATGTTATTAATCTGTTGGTTCGATTGAGGCTCCCGTCAATGTATGTAGCCTACCGACCGGTAAATTAATAATGCGAGACCAATGAAGACATCTTTTTCGTAATCAGTTCTGGCAAACCATTCCCAAATTTCAAATTCAAACAGGACTGTCTGTTCTATCTAACAGCCTACATAGATTAGGTAGCTTCCTCTCAAAGCTCCACAACACAACCGAAGAAAAGTTAGGCTCTTTTTTTTTTTTTTTTTTTTTAACTGCCCTCTTTATTTATAAATACCTATATTTTAATTTTATGAAGGGTAACCTTAACCTACTGGCACTTCAAAAACGGTATCTCACACATTTCGAGCAGACTTCGATATTTCTATCAAATTTGGCCGAATAAATGACGATACTTGTCAAACAAGTAGCTAGCTAAAGCAGTACTTTTTTGCTTTAGTTATTATCTCCACGCGGGCCCGCCATACACTTGGTTTGATGGCAAATCTTAAGACGTGAGGGCGTGGGCTACTAGGACTTTTTGCTGTTCCAGTGTCAAGAGCCGACGCACTTAAGTAGAGGGTTATGTGCTTTGTAATGCGCGCGCTCTGCTCCGTGCCCCGACCTTTGCCGCTTCTGCTCTAGAAAAAAAAAAAATCTATTTTCGGCGACTATTTTGCAGGCGGGAAGATATTTCCGGTTTGGTTAACTATTTCAGATCTTCCTAATACGGGCTTTCTGTGGCAGTGGAGGAGGTCACAGCTCTTGAATGTAGCCTACTTGTCATCAATCGTTATGAGGTCATAATTTCGTAACCCAGGTTATGCAGGTTCCTTGGGACAAAGTAGCCTAAATGAACTCCATAGTAGCCTACATAGTTCCAGTAGAAAGCAGTCCGTTACACTGCTGTCTCACAGCTGACTGGGACAAGTTCTGCTTTTGGTTATTAGAATTATTGGACAATTGCGAACTTTGCTTCAAATGTAACTACTTTGGCTTCCTGTTTTCATTTGTAAAGGAAAATGGTTGACATGTTACAGAAGGTTCACAATTTCTGTTTTTGAGAATTGTTCTATGGTGCTGTAATTTTAGGCTATAATTTAGTTTTAAGTTATTTATGCAAAGAGAGGCTCACATACTGTAAAGGGAATATAGAGATTTGTTTTATTAGCCAAAATATTGTGCAAATAGCAACGGTAACGTTTGTTTAAATTTGTTATTCAAAGTTAGAAACACACTACAAACCCAGATAAAATCTGGCTCAGACTCCCACAATTTCCAAGCAGCACCAGGATATCAATGCCTGCTTTTCCTGTTCCTGGTTTATTTGACTGTAATATCATGAGCACAGCCAAATGCCGAGCATGTGTCTTTCCAAGGATATTGGTGTTGGAGAGTTGTTGAATGATGACGAGCTTCCCCGGCCTGACCCACAGCACCCTTTAATTCCCAGAATGCATTGCAGCAGCCTGGGAAGAGTATGATTAACTATGGCCAAAATGTTTCAATAGACCTTTGTAAAACATCCCAATGTGTGAAACATGCCTTTGGGCAAAGCCAGAGGGCTGTAACATCAACCATGTTATGCAATCTGAAACTAGCAAATGGAAACATGTTGTCCCCCACCCCCATGCACTGTCGCCACCTCTGATTTCTTTGGGTGGGGGACAACTGCTTGACATCTGAAATTGGTAGTAGCTATGAAGCTGAGCATTTAATAAACGGTAGTCTAACTTGAAGTACTCAGCTAAAATCACACGACACTGTTCCGAAGAATGCCATGTAGGAGATCGCATAACCTAGCAAATTGCAGCATATTTGAACCTACAATCCAATCTGATCTGCCTACCTAGGCTAGTAGCCTAGTTAACTTCACAGTGGACATTACCCATTAGCTTTATTAGCAGATGGTCCTATCCAGAGCGACTTACAACGCACCAATGTACAATGTATGTCGCTCTGGATCAGGCCATCTAATGCATTCACCAATAGCCTGATTAATATGAGCAATACAGTGGCCTAACGGCATTCCTATATCCTAAGCTAAGCTACAAAACGGCTCCTGGCTTGTAGCTGTAGGTCAAATGGAACTGAGGCAAGTTATGATTGCTTTATCGCCCCCTTGTTGTAGACACATAATACTACAGTGTGACGAACGAACATGCAAACAAACAAACTGTCTGAGACCCAATCCATAGTCCTCCCCCAACCGCCTGGATTTTATTTGAATGGGGACGAATCAGAATGTTTGAAATCTTGCCTTTCTTTATTTTGGTCTGCTTTGGTCTGTTAGGTCTTGCTTGCTTGTCCCTGTGTCCCTTGTCCATTTCTCACCTCTTACTCTGCTCTCATGATTGTGGTTATGTGAGCAGGGCAGGCCTGGATTGTACCCCATATTAGTATGTGGGTGAGATTCCTCTCTCTTGCCTGCAGTACACCCTGTATTGTCATTGGCCATGGCCTCCTAAAGAATTTCTCCAGACCAATCAGTGATGACAAGGAGGCAGCACACTCTCACGGTGGACATTTTAACCGATATTGTGTTGTTCACCGCAGCTGTCCTGGATGGAGTGGAGCGCCTCACAGCAGAGGAGATGGACGAGCGGAGGCAGCAGAACATGGCGTATGAGTACCTGTGCCACCTGGAGGAGGCCAAACGGTAAGGAGGATAGTTGATTCTCAGTACATTTAGTAAGAAATCCAACCTGAAATAAATTAATAAAATAAAAACAATATTTATGTTAAAACACAGAGGTTGTAGATCAGGATCAGCTACTGCTTTCCAGGAAAATAACTTCTGTCCCCAGTAAACCGCAAAAAAATGTTGTTTTCTTCAAAACAATGAGTGGGGCCTCAATGTTTAGGTAAAGTCATGGTAAAGATTCTGATGGTCTGACTTTGATCAATGAAATGTGGTTTTGCTGGTCGCTGATCATTTAGTTGTTTCTGGCTTTCCTGGAAAAGCCAAAGAGATTTCTCCAAACAAACCCCCTGTGAAAGTGTGAGGTTGGACATACCAAGCGCACTCAACATGTGCTTCATCTCTTGCAAACTGCTTGGGTGACTGCAGTAAGACTTTTTAGATTTTGTAGTATTAGAGAATCAGTCTGTGACATTAAGAGCCAGTTTCACAAGCGCTGTTTAAGCCTAGTCCTAGACTAAATTAAAATTTCTCCATACAAATCTCAATTTAGCCCTGGACTAAGCTTAATCTCTGTCTGTGAAACCGGCCCTAAAAATGAGTCTTATCAGTTTTCAGGCTTAAGGACCATGGAGTTCATTTCTGCACTACCATGAGTCATTACTCCTACTCTGTCTGAGAACAGAGAACAGTGCACCACAGGGTTTAGCAAAGGAAAACCTGCGGTTCCTCAGGAGATTGCATCACCATTTTAAACAGTCTTTTATAGGAAGTTCTGTAAACTTTTAGTTTTTGTGTGCATTTTGGCTTCATTATGATAGCTTGTGTGTTAAGACGTGGTCTTATGTCCAGACGGTAGTTGAGTTTGCTGTGTTGAAGCGGTAGTGAATATCTCTCTGCCCATTGTTTAGTGCATAGAAAACTGTCGGAAGACCAGGCAAACATCAGTCATGTTTCTGAAACTGTTATTTCATCCTTAGATGTTGCTGGAATGAAGCTGATGGCGCTTGTGTTTTTGATTGTCAGTGACTGTGTGTTTCAGTGCGTGTACTTTCCTGCTCTTTCATCTTTATGGTCTTAATATTTGCCTTGCCATTGTTATCATCTAACATTATGTATTCCAAGTGAAAGAATGTATTGTTCTTTCACTTGAGTGATCATTTGCTCTGCCTCTTTGTTTTGCACTTTGTTTTGTTCTTTCTTCTCCTGTTTTATCAATGGTCCCTTTTGAAGTCGAGTGCTTTCCTGTGCTTGGCAGTAAAACTGTACACTACTTCAGTTTCTCTTCCCATTACACTTTCTTTTTTAGGCAAGGTTATATCTGCAGAATTGTTGCTTCATTGGGTTTTGTGACCTGTTGCCTAGAGACGCTGACATTTGTGCATGGAGGTGCTGTTTGGGGCATCAGCATCACTATGGAGGTTTCCATAGTTTCAGACAGGAGAAGCCCCTGTCATGCTAGTACTCACTCACCCCCATGTCTCACATGTTTCTCTGTGGTCTTAGTGTGGAAGGAACGATTGAGTGCAACAGGAAGTGAGTCAGTCCCTGCTGATCTCAATATCTCGCCCTGTTGCTGTAGAAACCTCATGTTGCTATGGAGATTGGTTCCGGTGTGTGTGTGTGTGTTTGTGTGTGTTTGTGTGTGTGTGTGTGTGTGTGTGTGTGTGTGTGTGTGTGTGAGAACATTTGTTTGTTGTTGTGCAAATGTCTTTGCGTGTGTGCATGCTAGAGGGGAAAGCTTGAGTGTTTGCACTTTGTATTCACACAAGCATACTACTTGTACTGTATTTACCATGCATGTGTGTGGTGAGGTACTGCAATATAACAATAAACTGTGGTCCTATATGCACATTTATCACAGGTTCTGTCATATATATATATATATATCTCCTCACAAAGCTATGCTAAGCTTAGTTCATTGTCAGTAGCCTGAGACGGTGTCTTCCCAGTTACCTCATCAACCCTGGACTGAGACAGGGCCTTATTTACCATGCCATTTCCTCAGCAGTACACAACATAGTTGATTGGGGGCTGGCATCCTGGAATTGTCACTGTTGCTAGTCGCTGTTACTGTTTTCAACTTGCACTGTTTGGTTTCACAAAGCAAAGGTTTTTGGTGGAACGATTTTTGGTGGAAACTGTAGCCTTCAGGGAGAAATGTCAACATGGTGGAATGCTTGGAGTGCGTGTATGCAAAGCACCCAGCCCATGGAATGATGGGAATGCGTTCTCAGGTGTGCTGACATCACTCTGCTTGAGAGCTCTCCCTTGGTGAAGTGCAGCCTTGCCTATGTGTTTGGAGTCTCCATGCTGCTGCTTCGATGTCACACCTTCAAACTGTACCTTTGTCCTCCCTGTTGTGCATCCTATATAAAAAGAAAAAATCTTGCACTTACGATGAGTATGGTTTTTGGTTATAACTGCTCGGCGTGCGTTTTGCTATTTATGGTATATGTTCATCTTGCAGGCTGTACAGTATGTGAGCAGGGGTAAGGCATTTCCACCCTGAGGTCTGCAGTCGGCCTAATGCTCTGCTGCATGTCCTGCTGAGCAGTGTTCAGGAGGCAGCTATCAAATGCAAACACGTTAAACCCGCTGTCATCTACCAATTTCCATTCTCTGCAATTTCCCTGCTCTGCCACGTTCCTGCTCTGCAAGACCTTTGTTACCTGATTAGGGTGAGAAGGGAATAGCCAATAGCATAATTCCTCCTGTTCGTCTGTCAGGTCCACTGCTGTCGTGGACTTTTTGCCTGATCTTGTGCTGCCCCAGCCCAGAGCTGCTGTTCATGGAGCAAAACTGGGAAATCAACCAAAACGAGTTAAGATCACTTTATATTTGGGTAAGAAGGAGCTTTTGAGAAGCATGCAGTTACGTTTTTTATTTGTTGTTGGACCGACAGTTTCTAGCTGTCATATCAAAATGTCTAGCTTCTGTTTAGTCATGCAAATATTTTTTTCAGCATACATCGCCATCTCTCTGTTTTCTGCTTGGCTGTCACAGGGAATGCAGCTCAACATGTTCCCAGGACAGTATGTCTGGATGTGAGAGTAGCAGGGCTTGTATTATAAAATGTCCCTCATATAGAACCAGGCCAGAGCGTTCAGTTATTGGTGTGATGGCAGACCTCCGACCTCCTAACACACAAGTCAGACACCGTTGCTTTCAGCACTGTTTGTGATGACCTAATGCATTCCACCAAATCTCACCAACTTCTTTATTCAGGATGGTAGTGGCTCCTGTTGCATTGTGGGCTTTGAGTGCTGAAGGTGTCCAGCTGCGGCCTTGCCCTTCTCCTGTTACTCGGGCTGTATGCGCAGTGTGCGTTCACTCTTCAGGGGTGTGTTTCTTTCAGGGGTGTCATCACTTTCAGGGGTGTGAGAGGCAGCATGTCGCTCCTCTTTTCTCCCAGGGCGTGCGTGTGGTCCCCCCGCCCCCCGCTGAACAACAGCAGGTTTTGAGAGTAATTGCAGATGAGCCCTCATTTACCAAACTGCCTGGCTAATGACAACTTTACTGCTGTTGGTTAAGTGTTGGAGGAGGGGTGAAGCTCCTGGACTGTGTGAAGCCATCTGCATCGGCATGAAAACCTGTTGAAGCCAGGCTGTTTTCATCCTGTTTAATGTTTCCTAAAAACAAGCTCTCAAGGGCTGATGATGCCTGAGATGTTGGCCAGTTCATATTCATTCCAGGAGGTATTGTGAAATGTGTGCATACTGTGTATGTTTGCATGAAGCCAATCCGGAAAAAGGACTGCTTGCTGGGAATGTTATTTCCTCTACTGCTACATGTCTGAGAACATAGAGGGGCCGTGTTTATTTACCACATTATCTTAGTCCTTTGAACAATATCATTTCTGGTATTCAGAAGAGCGCTGTGCTGTGGGGTGAAAGTGCCTCGATTGACACAGAGCTCGTCTTTTTCCACCAGGAAACCAGTTACGCCCAATGTTCTCAGTGCCAGATTCTTCAGGTGTTTCAACAGAGACGTCAGCCCTGCAGAGAATCTCTGATCTAGTTTGTTGCTGTCCGAGGGAACAGAGAGCTAGCTGAGTGTAAGTTAGTGATTAAACTTACACAGTAACAATACTGCAACTTAACCAAAATAATATTGCCTAAACCATAACTTCCTCTGAGTAATGGGTTATTGTTGTAAACCGTGGGTTATTTTTATACACCATGTGCAATCCCTGTTTCTGTAAGCTGTGCATTAAGGGGGTGCAGACTAGCACTCATAGTTTCAGGCATACAGCCTTTTTCTTCTGTCCAGTGCATAAGAGGACTATTTCTGTCCAGTGCACAAGAGGACTGTTTCAGTCCAGTGCACGAGAGGACTGTTTCAGTCCAGTGCATGAGAGGACTGTTTCAGTCCAATGCACTAGAGGACTGTGAACTGTTTCAGTCCAGTGCGTGAGAGGACTGTGAACTGTTTCAGTCCAGTGCATAAGAGGACTGTTTCTGTCCAGTGCACGAGAGGACTGTTTCAGTCCAATGCATGAGAGGACTGTTTCAGTCCAGTGCATTAGAGGACTGTGAACTGTTTCAGACCAGTGCGTGAGAGGACTGTGAACTGTTTCAGTCCAGTGCATAAGAGGACTGTTTCTGTCCAGTGCATGAGAGGACTGTTTCCGTCCAGTGCATGAGAGGACTGCCCATCTTTCTTCTCGTGGCCGTTGTGTGATGGTGCTGGGAATCCCATCCCTCACAGGGTGAGGCTTTCACCTCCCATGGCCTGGATCCACATTCAGAACCATCACTTTAGCCCAATGTGACACTATACAGCTCCACCTAAAATAAATGTTCTACTATTTCAGCAGAGACTTCTCATGAGAATTATTTGCATTTTAAGTATATCTCTGAGATTTCACTGTGGTTGAAACAGTGTTGTTTTGAATGTAGCATATCAATGTAAATTCATGTTTAAATTGATGTGTACTTTTTATATTCTGAATTATTACATTTCTGTTCACATATGTCTGTACGCATATCCTCCTAGATCCTCTGTCTATTTAGGGGTTCCCTAATGTCAGCCCTCTGAAGACATCCATCAGGATATTTATGTGAGGCTGGGCCTGTGTTTAGCAGTGTGAGAGGAGTGATTGGCTGTTTATAAGATTATGTCAAGGAAAAGAGTGTTTACTCTTTATAAGTGCACTGTGATGAGAGGGTTTACTGACTGTCTGAGTGTGTGAGAGGATGAGAGGGCTTACTGACTATGGGTGTATGACAGTGAGGGTGAGTGGGCTTGCTGAGTGTAAGAGCAGGGTCAGGATGAAAGGGTGAGCTCCCTCCAGTCTGTCTGTGACAGGGTGAGGTGTGATGAATGACTTCCCACAGTGCCGTTGGCTTCCTCTCCGTGAACCGCGCGCCCTCTCTCTGTGGGTCGTGCGTATCTGCGGAATTTCAGCTGTCAACAAGACGTACTCTGCACCGAACACTTTACAGCAGCCTCTCCCCACCGAGCGCAGCTGAGCTTGAAATGGGGGGGAATAAAAATTAATTGAGCAGCGTTGCAGCATACCAGCTGGCCTGGTGATAATGAACACTATAAATCTCAAATTGGCTTTCTTGCAGGCCGAGTGTCTCCCTGCTCCTTGTATCCCCAGAAGGTTTCCGGGCAGGCGGTGTGGCTCGTTGCAGAAGCCATTTTGGTGTAATTTCCTGTTGTGCTGGCCTGCTCGTACGGCCGCAGGGAGTGTTACGTAAACTCCTGTGCCACACTGGCTCGGTGCGGAGGGCTGGGCTGACAGCAGTGCACTGTTCCTCTGCCTCTGTGCCTCATGGGAGGAGGATTGCCGTGAAAAAAAAGGACGAAAGGCGTTGAAAACCTGGACAAAAGTAGACCAGGGTAGCCCAGAACCGGTGGCAGAGGGCGTGGTGGGGTGTACACCCAAAAAAAGTATGACGTGCTGCAGGCAGTTTTCTGTTTAAAAAGTTCAAAGTATCCCAGTATGGTGTGAAACGGTAAACCTGGCAACCTGACTGGAAGAGAAGCTGGCCACAGAAAAGGCCCTATTCAAACCTCCGCTGTCAGCCCCACCCAACAGATTGAGTTTCCCAGGGCACACACAGGAGGCTCTGTGAGAGTGCTTGAAGGTAATTTTGCGTAAGCGACTGATTGTGGCATATTTCTGGGACACACCCCTTCTGCTGTTGGGTGCAGGGGCACTGCTTGTTCTGTGCGTAACCTGCCCCTGTCCTTTTCTCATAGTGGCTGCCTCAGGTTGCTATGTGTGAGCATTTCTGTAGTTTGGTGCTGTGGTGTACAACTCTCCAGAGAGCTGTTACTTATATTTGTCACCTGTGAGTGACACGGGTTGCCTGGCAACCCTAAGCAAAAACCTCACTGTCAGCGGTGAATGGGGCAGAGCCTTGATTGGTTCACTCGCTCAGTGGGAACATGGGAGGGGCGTTTGGGTGAAGGTGCCTGACAAGCTGGTAAATGAACTCTAATATTCTCCGTGCTGTTGTTAGGCCCACAACCATCCCTGTGCCCCACTAGTCAAGTTTAAAAATGAGTTTTGGGGCTCATTGTAATTGTATGTTAATTTACAACAACTGCTTCCACCAACGCCCACCCTGTTCCATAACCAGTTCCAATGGCATTCCCTTGTTCAGGGCCACCAAAGTCCTACAGCCGGCTCTGGTTTGAGCAGTGGGAGGGGAGGTGCAGCCACAAACCGTCCTCATATGGCCTGCTAGTGTTGGTGGCGGCCATTTTAAACAGCCGGGTCTCCTGTTGCCTTGGCTCCCCGCCTGCGCTGTTTGAACAGAGAACCCACAGCCTTTGTCCCTCCATCGTGCCTTCGCTGTGCGCTCACTGCCTGGCAGAGAACAGGAAGCTGGCGTGAGTCACACGGGCAGGGCGCTCAGACCGAAGGTCCGCAGCACGGCTCGAAAGTCTATCCCTGATCCTGCTGCTTTTACTCAGCTGGGAGTGGTGTCAGCTGTGGTGTGTGTGTGTGTGTGTGTGTGTGTGTGTGTGTGTGTGTGTGTGTGTGCGCGCGCGTGTGTGTGCGCGTTTGCGCATGTTTATGTGTGCGTGTGTGCGTTTCCACACATACTTGTTGTGATTGCCCTCTAGTAACCATCCCTCCTTTTGAGGGAGAGAGAGGCCCCTGAGGGCCAATGTGATGCAGTACCTGGATCATCTTGCTTGGCTGACATCTGGAATATGTGTGCATTGGGACCGTGAGACAGGCTGCTGACCTCCGTCTGTTAGGCGAACCTCAGCGTGTAGGTGAATGTGTTCCCCCACCCCCGGTGCGTGGACCAGGGAGGTACTGCCACAAACATAGCACCTCCAGCCCAGCCTCCTGTGAGCTGTCCCTGTCAAAGGCTGCTCTGTGCAGCACTCTGCCCTGATGAATGAGCTATCTGTGCCAGCCCACCCCACCCCACGGCACAGAGCAGCAACAGGTCTCACACAGGGCGCTTTCCACAGGGGCTGAGCGTGCTGTTAATACCGCCCATAGTGGAAAAGCCCAGCTGGCATCCCTGTTAGCCGCCGTGACCCGCGTCGCCATGGCGAGGAGCTGAAGGAGCCGTACCCTTTCTATCAGTGTTCCTGGTGGGAGAGGTCGTACCGGACCACATTCCAGTATTGCAGTTTAGCGTGTAATGGCGTATTTGGCCGGTTTATAGCGAGAGGCTCTCTCTCTCTCTCTCCGAGTTGTCCCGTACTTGCTCCACGACAGCGCTGGCCGGGCGTCCAGTTTCATTGGGAAAACAGACGTGCGTTTCAGTTTGTGTGGGTAATTTCAGGGCAGCCCAATCCCGTCTCATTTCCACTTGATTGCCCGTGCACAATGTGCCCTTGTCACCCCACACTCTTTTCCCATGTAACCCTGCTCTGATTTACAGGGAGCACAGAGACGCGATGTAGGCTACATTCTGAAATGAGTAACGCGGCTTTAGTTCACTGACCTTCCCGGACGGCGTGATGCATTAATGTTTTCACACAATAAAGACAAGTTTCCTTAGTTACAGTCTACTGGAAAACTGCCTTTGTCATCTCAGCGTTCTGTGGAAATTCAGAGGTGGTGGAGGGAGCCGTGTTTGAATACACCGGCCGCACGTTTGCCTGCGCTCACGTGGTACGGCTTTTGCGGTTTACATATTACTTTTCACAAACTCAGGCGTGCAGCGGGGTCCGCGTCACGCTCCCCGCCTGCGTCCCCTCACGTGTGCGTGTGCCGCAGTTCTGGTTCAGACCGACCCGGTATCTTAGCCTCGGTGGCCGTCCCCACCCTGTTTGCACACAGGAGGTACCCTGGCTGCAGCACTGGGGCACTGGAGGCTCTTTGTGTTCGCCAGGAAATGGCTGTTTGTGGTCCGCAGCAGGAACAAAGCTCTGGGAGGGATTAGAGGTATCGCGCATTCACGCTGGCAGGTTGTTTGGGTCTCTGTGCGGAGGAATGTGTGTTTGCTATTCGCACCGGGAGCTTTCGCGGTGGGTGTGTGAGCTAAAGCCAGCGGAGGCTATAGCGGTCCCTGTGCTAAGTTTGGCAGAAACGTGTTAATATTTCATTTGCCCCTTTGAAGTGCGTTCTTTGAAGGCAGTGCACTCTAGATGCCAGAAGGTTCTGAGCCC
>NC_083765.1:18930754-19038254 GCF_963514075.1 Conger conger
CTATTTGTCAAGCTTCTGTCTAATTGAGGTATGTCTTGGATAGGCTATTTAGGCCTATCAAGATTCCTTTCTGAAATCTTCAGAAGTCAAGTCCGAAAGACGTATCAGAAATTCTAATAGGCTACATATAACATGAGATATGAAGGAGGCTATGAGTTATTTTCAGGCTATAACGGAAGAACCGAAAAGTAGCCTACTCGGAAGAAGTTTCCACTTTCAAAGTCTTTTCTAACATCCATGTCATACTCGCAGAGGTGTTGCATGAAGACTATCATTAATTAAGCAATACTAGTCCATTAAGGTGTCCGCTGGATTTTACGCACTAATACGTTTTGTTAAATTGCATTAATTTAATTTCAAATAATTCAATTTAGTTTCAATTTAAAATAGACATGCGTTACATGACCTATGATGGTGCGTGAAAAGTTGTCCCTTGTTTGTATATTAACAGGGAAATACAAAAGTTTGAAAATTGCAAACAATTTTTTTATATTCTAATATACAATTCTTCATAGGAGGACAAAACCAAGTTCTACCAAGTGGTATGATGGACATTGTTAGCAATTAAATAGATCAGTCAAATGTACAAAAAAACGCATGGTTCATTGCAAGGTCTTTTGCAATGAACGGACAGCAGTGAATTGAATCACATTTTATATTTTTAAAAACCGACTTAGAGTGTAGTTAAGTGTTCCAGAAGACTTGCGATATAGCGCCATCTTCTGAGAATATAAAACATAGCAACAAAATGAAAAGGGACGTTATTCTGAAAAAAGATACACGAGACCAAGACAATCACTACTATTAGTCCCGGCCAAGATAGTACAAGTCATGAGCTTTATTATGTTCCCACACTTTGTTGCACTGGTTTCATTAGCTTCTCATTAGGCTTAGTCCTAGAAGAGTGTGTGAAAAAACGTGGTCCTAGTTCAAAAAAGGCCAATGTTAAAGAAATACCTTAAAATTTGGTTGACAATCCATCCATCCATTATCTAAACATAATTACATAATTAGCTCCATTAGCTCTAACATGGTTGACAGCTGAAGACTGTTCTTATGTTCCAATATGAAATGTTTTTCTGTGATGTAATCTCTGAGTGAGCCAATGTTGGCTTACCCAACCAATCATTTAGCTAGGGTAGTTAGCTGCACACACACACCGGCCCTCCAGGACCGGAATTGCCCACCCCTGATCTGATGTGGATAGTACTGGAGCCTATCCCAGCACACATTGGGCAAGAGGTAGGAATACACCCAGGAAAAGTCTCCTATCTATCACAGGGCAATTTGGTTCATAATTAAGAATTCAAAGCGGAACCAAGGGCTCAGTCCAATCAGTTATTTGTTTCTCTTTTTTTCTCCTGTTTTTTCTCTTTCCTTTTTCTACTCCTAGCTCCACCCATTGGGAGAGGCTAGAAAAAGAGACTAGAAAAATAAGTGAAGACATGGCAGATGCATGACAGATGAGGAGAGGTTGATCAACAGGTCCAGGATCCATATTTATATGGCATGCTTTATAATACTTCCACAAAGGATGCGCTCATGTTTCCTTGCTCAAAGGAAAGTTCAGGAGTTCCTAACTTCTACTTCTAGCTCCTATAAGGAATATTTAATGGGTGGGAATGTCCTTAAAGATGGTGGAACTCGATTGATTTCCAGGTCAGTGGCAAGAAAAATAAAAAAAGAGGTGAAAAATAAGCGATTGGAATGAGCCACTCAACCATTGGTGCACAGTCACATGCAGGAAGGGGAGATGCTCATTTGAGCCAGGTGAAGACTTCTCTGGCTCTGTATGGACTTGTGGTGGACACAAACCCACTCCAAAATCATCCTAGGACATAATCCTGTTTGTTGACCCAAGTACTGAGTAGATTTCCAGGCTCCAACCACAGTAGCTTCAAATTGACCATCCGGACACTAGACCAGGGTTGCTTTCAGATTTCAGGGTTTTGGGCCAACTTCTGCTCTTAGTTATTTCTCTTAGTTATATTATCCTAAATATATTTACTGTCCTGAAGTACAGGAGTGAACCAACAAGCTGCCAGAAAACTAAAACTAAGGTAATTGGTTGGAACTAAAATCAGCACACGGACTAGCCCACCAGGACTTGAGTTGCCGCTACACTAAACCTTCAGCCTTAACAAACTGACACACCAGGCACTGGGGAATAGAAATTCACCATACAGACACTGTTTATGACCCCCCAAGCTCATGAACAACCAGTAGTAATCAGGTCCCAAAATGCAGTCTCCTCAGTAATGCACATGACAAATGCAGGGTATAATAGAAAGCAGTACAGAGCCTTCAGAGTATATTACCACTCTGCTCTCAAAGTCAACAAGGCCCTGTCTACTTTCCTGCACTGGGAGGTACAGTACATGACTATTGTCTTCAGCCAGTGATGATCTAATGATCTGATCCACCAATGTGTTCTGAATGATGTTAAGTAGGTCCCCTTTAGAAAGTCAGGCCACCAACCTCACAAGACAACAAACCTTTTTCAATAATTAGCACTTATTCACATAATTATACTTTAAATAGATATTGAAATAGATCCACTTACATAATGTACCACACTGATTTCAGCACTCCTCCTCAATTTTCCTGAGCTCCCCTTCTGTGCCCAGATGGACTATCCTCATTGTAATTCATCAGGAATATTAAGCTACCCTATGTTTCACAAAGAATAGCCTCCGAATTCCGCCCAATTTACCACTCTGAAACCTAGCCTCCTCATCCCTAACCATGACCGACAGGGAGTTAAGGTCAGAAGTCAAAAGCCAATAGGGTAATTCAGGTAGGCAACACAAAATGATTAAGAACCACTAAAATAGGTGAATATGTATTACATTTATCGGATACTACAAACCTCTAATTATTTAACAACATAACAAAGTGAATGCCAAATAGGGTAGTAACGTTAATATTTTGAAATATGCCTAGTTATATTTGTTGACCGTTCTGAAAGTGTTGTTGGGAAAATTATTCCTATCACAAGTCCAATATGAGAGGAATAATACAAAAATAAATTGTACAGGGACAAAATCCAATAAAATTGATTCAGTAAAATATGACACTGGCGTCTGGCCTTTTGTGGACGTCGCTTCAACTTCGCCTTTAAATCCCGGTGCTTCCATTCTGATCTTGTGATGATGTGACATCACTAATTTTAGTCAGTCGGGTCTTAACAGCTGATTGCAGTGGGAGTGGGCTCGCTCTGCATTTTTTTGTTAGAAACTCTAAATGGTATAACTATTTTGTGCGAATCCGTATCAGTTCATATCAATCAGTCCAGTTCGTGGTGTATAGCATGTTGTAATTTAAAAAGAGATGTATTGACATTTTTCGTTTTGGTTTACAAATATGGCGAGCTAATGTTTCGAATCTTACGTTAACAGCGTTTGTGAACCAGATAGCTCCTAACTGGCTAGCGTGTATGCTCATATTATTACGGATATGACATCGAGTAAGTTAACTGTTAGCTAACGTTTGCTAACTGCGCATCCCTGGAAGTTTTATAATAGCTGTTGTGAAGCTAACTGGTTAGCTCGTTGAGAAAAGACTGACTGATATAGGCATTTAGTGAAATCACACCTCCCTTGAAATCCCAGGTCACTAGCTAGAAATAGCAGGTGCATGATCAATGGCCTTCATAACGTCCACTCCAGTCACCTCAACAAGCCGGACATCCCGCACGGCACAGCGCAGCACGGCCGGGATATCCCCGTCCGGCACGAGTCCCACACGCATCACTCGCATTCAGGAGAAGGAGGAACTCAGGCAGCTGAATGACCGACTTGCCGCATACATAGAGCGTGCCCGACAGCTGGAGAATGACAAATCTTCCATGCGGATGCTGTTGGAGGAGAAGGAAGAATCGTCGACCAGAGAATTGGGAAAAATCCGGCTTCTGTATGAAAACGAACTCGCCGACGCTAGGAAGACACTGGACAGTACGGCCAACGAGAGGGCGAGGCTGGAAATAGAACTGTCTCGACTCTCAGAAGATCACCGAAAACTGCAAACAAGGTAGCTTGTTGGACCACACTCTACTACTGTCTAATTGCATTATCATTCTAATGTAGATTTGTAGATAAATTACTATAGCATATGATCAGTGGTGTGAATTACTTTGGGATTATAAAAGGTTCTTCCACAGTGTTACGCTTGAACAAAGTGAAAGGCCTACCCTACCTGGCTATCTATTTAAAAAGCAACTTGGAAGGCAGCATTAACTACATTCTGCTGGAATGGCTCTTAGCCTTTGTTACCATTTATTCTGGTAGAATTAGATAGTGTAGTTTTGCTTTTCAAGTTACAGTAAATATTGTCTTTGTAATGGTCTACTAGGCCCATTAGAACACACATTTAATGCAACTTGTGTTGTTATTAAAATTGTGCTTTATATCAGAAACAGCTAGGCATACTTATCTTACATGTGAGAATACAGTGCATGGTCATTTGAACCTAGCAGCATAATAAAATATTCACATCTTGAAACAGCACATTATGATTCTTTATAAAAAGTTTGTATTTTCTTTTTTCACCACCCCATATTACTCTTTTGTTTAATGTCCCAAATGCATTACCCAGGAATAGTAAGAAAGAGTCTGAGCTGGCCACGGCAGTGGGGCGGTGGAGAAACCTTGAAGCTGCCCTAAACTCCAAAGAGGCAGAATTTTCTAACTTACTGGCAGCAAACCGGGGACTGGAAAATGAAATCTCAGACCTCAAGGACCAGGTTTCCAATGTAGGCACTGCTCTGTTTTTATTCTAACAAATGTTTTCCTATCATACTGCAGCCTACTGTACTTTCTCAAGACTCCACCGCATAAATTGCTCCGCTCTTTGCAGTTTTTGTTGTCGTCTTCTGCTTCAACCAGAAATGCACGTTTCCATAACTAAATGAAATTCAGAGTTGGTGTACGGCTAATTGCTGGTGTTACTTACGCCAGACTAATCCTGTGGTTTTGCTCTTTAGCTGGAGCTGGCCTTGCAGGATGCTAAGACTCAGCTCCATGCAGAGATGCTGCGGAGGGTGGACATGGAGAACCAGGTGCAAACGCTACGGGAGCAGGTGGATTTTCAGAGACACCTGAGTGAGCAGGTAAAGGGGATCTGCACAATATCAATGAACCTTTCATAGCCGAACAATGTCTATGAAAGGCCTTTATGAAAAGGATGTGTATAGATTACTAAAGTTACTGCTAATTCTTGTGATATTGGCTTAATGTAATGGTTAGAAAAGGCTCCAGCATAAGATCTGTTTGCTTGTACATACTTAACAGAATAATGATCCAAAATGCAAGTTCTTGCATTGATTATGTACACCATCAACTAGGCTATTGCCTTCTTTATCTCTTGGGATGGGGGAGAGCTTAGTATAAAATGGAGAAACGGATCTTTTCTAGGGCTGATGTTGGAGAAAGTTGCGCAGGAACATCTCCCTTGGTAAGGTTTCCTCTGAGCCCTGTAGATCACTCAGGCATGTCCTCTTTGGTGGCCGCAGGAGGTCAGGGAGATGCGGAGCCGTCATGAGACCAGGCTGGTGGAGGTGGAGTCCGGGCGGCAGAAGGAGCTGGAGCACAAGCTGACCGAAGCCATGCAGCAGCTCCGGCACGAGCACGAGATCCAGATCCAGCAGTACAAAGAGGAGCTGGAGAGGACCTACAGTGCCAAAGTACACACGCAGTGCTCCTCTGTTCCCTGGGCTAAATGACACAATTTTCCTCCTTTTGGTTGTGTTCATTCGTTTATTTGGGGGTGGGGTGAGGGGCTGCTGGTGTGTCCTTTCTGATTCTCTCTGCTTCAAAGGATCCTGGGCAGTGCTGCCAACAAGTGAAGTTGACTAAGGGTGAAATGGTTGACTATATGAGTTAAGTTGACTTTGAGGCTTATTGGCATGGTGTGCACTACCTTCCTTATCACCCTTTGTTTAGAAACTGTTTTGATTCTTAATATACATATATATTAGCATAGAAGATGTTATTATTGTACTATAGTTTTTACAATCTTCTCGCCCTGTTGCTGTCTGAGGAAAGAACTGGGAGAGTGAGAGGTAGGGGAGGGTGACAGGTGGGGCAAAGTGCAAACACTGTTTATCCCACCCCTTCTCTGTGAAAGCGCTGAAGTTGAAACGCCATTGGCTGTGGCAATTTTCAACCAATGAGCTTGAATTATTGTACTGCTATAGATGTTTTGGTACAGAATGCCGGCCCGTCAACTGCATATTGAAACCTGGGACTACAAACACAGGTAGAGGGTGTCAACATGTCAATGAGCCTTTTTTAATGATAGGAAGGGATTTACAGTGGTCTTGTAACAATATTTTAAATCTTTAAGGGGTTATTTGAAATACTTATAGTAGCACATAACTCAACCAAACTAATGCTTACTGTAGTTAGGCTTGCTGTGCTGTATATTTAAAATGGCTGCCCTGTTTGTTTATCTGAAACAGTGTTTGGCCAGGAAGGTAGATATATCTAGGGAAGTGGTAAATCAGGCAGTTGATAAGAAGACACAGCTGAAGAGGAATGAAATGAGTGTTGAGATGAGGCAGGAGATTATGCTGCACACGGTGAGACTATTCTAATGTGAGAGGGTTTATTTAGCTTTTTAGTCCATCACCTTCATGACTGCGTTTGCATGATTAAGCCTAATAAATATGCTTAAAGTGAAAGTATGCTTAAAACTTTCAAAAGTTTTACAGCAGATAAATCATTGTTCGAGAGTCCTTCAGTAAAGTATTCAGCTGTTGTATGATTGTTTGAAAAATCGTCTCAAGTGGGTGAACAAAGTATTATTTTAACTCTGAAGCCCACGAGTGCCAGTGGTGATAATTTTGATTGTTTTTTCCTCAATATTGTCCACTCTGCAGTTAGAAAATGCACAGCATACAGCTTCCAAGAATAGCGACTTGGCCAGTTCCACCAGGGAAGAGCTTGCTGGAACCAAACTGCGACTAGAGAGCATGTCCTCTCAGCTCAGCCATTTCCAGAAGCAGGTAAATTGTTCTCAACTGTATTTTTAAGTCAGGAGCCCTATATTACTGACCACTTTGTTTTAGCTGTAGTACACACTTATATACCCTAGATGGCAGACATTGACCAACTATGTATATCTGAATTGAGGAATTTGTGCATGTGACTCAACTGTTCTCTACTGTGTGCGATCTATAATGGTGGAAAAGTAATCAACCGATACATTTCATTATACAATTTGTTTTTTTCCCGTTTTGTAAAGGAGCATTTTTAACTGCCTACCTGGCCTAAAGTGCCCTTAGGATCAAGATAGTAGTGCTTCTCTTATTTTAATGAAGCAAATGTATGCATACATTTTAATATCTAAAACTGTTATTACTGTTATCTGTTATTTGGGCCAGACTGATGCATTATTGTACTGATTAACTTGGTTTAATTAACTTGGTAATCCATCCTTATGTGGACAACAATGGCCATTAATATTTTATGTTGCTGTTATTGCATATTGTTTTGAAAATGTGAATTTGCTCATAAAATTTAGGAACAGCCAGTCTGAAATAGTAATATATATGCATATATATTGAATATATATGAATTCAGAGATGCATGAAAACACAACACAAAATGGCTATATCAGGTCTATATCCCACTAGTAAAATAAATCTAGTAAACCTAAATGTGCTTGTGCAGAGTCATTGTCAGACATTCATAGACTTTATAAAACTGATGAACATTTACTGAAATGAAAGGTAATTGGTTTCAAAGGGCCGCTGAAGAATTCAGTTGAAGGGCTATGAGCACAATGCAGACAGGACATAGGGCGGGCATCTTTATGGGAACGGTAAGCTCCGGCATGTCAAACCACTAACAGACTAAGGGCCAACGCAGTTCAGTGAATTAACGAGGCTGGTCAAACTTATTTAGTCCTTCCACACCGTGGCTGTGTGTGAAAACCAGATCCTTTGATGTCTTCCTATGCAGCCAGGACTTCTTATTCTGATCTCAGGGGAGGGGTTTTCCTGACTCTTTTTCTGTACTGGGCTCTAGTGAGCTGTGGCGGTATGGTAGCAGTAGCCTGCTTTGCTTTACGTGGCTGTGCTGACGGTGGTGGAGTGGAGGGGGTAAGGGATCACACTCTGAGACGAGCCTTGGTGCTGAGCCCCTCTCCCCACGGCAGAGCAGTGTCCTGGAGACCCGCGTGCGGGAGCTGGAGGCCATGTTGGACTGCGAGAGGGAGGCCGGCCAGCGGAGGCTGACGGAGAAGGAGCGCGAGATGGCGGACATGAGGCAGCAGATGCAGGCCCAGCTGGAGGAGTACGAGAACCTGCTGGACGTCAAGCTGGCTCTGGACATGGAGATCAACGCCTACCGGAAGATGCTGGAGGGAGAGGAGCAGAGGTACTGTCGGGCTTGCCTTCCGTCGGCATCTGTCCTCGACTCTTAAGTACAAGTGTGCAATTACTGCAAAGAGAGTTCAGCATCAGGAGTAAACCAAAATTTAAAGCCACTATCAAAATAAACTCGAACTCCCATTGACTCTATTAAGGAAAAATTTTGATAGAATTCAGGTCACAGTAACTCTTCCAGCCTGTGCTCTTAATATTGACACATCAGAAGTAGAGCAGAAGTTTGGAAATATTTCACCAGAATGGGGCAGTTATTTGGGGGTAGATTGGTGTATTTGTCTCTTGACTGCTTTTGTCCTACGTTTGAAGACTGAACCTGTCTCCGAGCCCGGCCCAGCATGCACCAGTGTCACGCACGCACTTGCAAGCTGGCAGAAGGCAAAGGGGGAAGAAACGCAAGCTGGAGGGCAGGGCCAGTTTGTCTCCTGGTTACAAGATCTCCCAGCATGCCTCAGCACAGGGGAGCGTGTCCATTGATGAGATCGACTTCGAAGGGACCTACATCAAGCTTAGGAACAACTCTGAGACGGTGGGACCTGTGGACTGTATTATACTGTATCTTTTGCTTTAAACACACCCTTGAAAGTGATTGATTTTAAATGTGGAAAGTAACTAAAGGCGTTTTATATTCTATTGGTTTATATATTTTAGAAGAATTCTTTTTTTTTTTTTTTTCATATCTGTATATAATCATTACAAAAATGTAAACTGTTGAGCATTTAGTGCCAACAGTACATTGCATGCTTTTAAAGCAGAAAAGTTGGCAACTTACTTGTTAAAACTGTTTTGAGTGGGGACAGTTTTATCTTTATTTCGTTTTACAGTTGGGTACATTGGTGAGAGCGTGCTGTAGGGACCCTGTATGTGTTGTCTTCAACTTCTCTAGGACCAGCCTTTGGGTGGGTGGGTCTTAAGAAAGAGCCACAGGACCACGCCCGAGGTGTCCTTCCAGATCCCAGCCTCTTGCGTCCTGAGAGCAGGACAGACACTAACGGTGAGTCGACTGCAGGTACAACTCGCACCTGGGTTCTAATGGTATTTGTTTTGGATGACTTTTCTGAGCTCTATTGATCTTGCCTGGTGCATTTGAACTGCAAGGAGGAGCAGATGAACAGGGTTTACACTTTTGGGATCACTTCATTTGTTTCACTACACCGGGAAGACTGCGTAAAAGTATTTGAAGCCAAAACCAATACCATTTCAACCCAGGTCTGGTAGAACTACATGTAGTGACCCATGTGAGTACAGACTTAACACAACTAAGGACATGATTTAGTCAACCGGGACAAATCATTCTCCAACTCTAGTCCTCATTTCTAGGCCATGATGTTCATAATTAGATGTTAGTAAATGTGGTCTAGCTGTCAGGTAATACATTTTTGGCTCCGTGTTCTATTCTTTCTCTCAGATTTGGGGGGCGGGTGCTGGGGTTGAGCCGAAAGCCCCCACTGACTTTGTGCTGCAGAGGAGCTGGGGACTGGTGGACGATGTAAGGGTTTCCCTGGTCAGCCCTCTTAATGAGGTGAGTCCACTGCCTGCCTGCCTGGGCAAACACCCAGGCTTAACCTGATGCTTAAAGGTCCCATATCATATACCTTTCCAGTGTTTTATTTTACGTTCTGATATCTATAACAAGACGTTTGTGGTATTCATTACCAAAAACAATCTCTGTCCAGTTACAGTCCATTCTCCAGTGCCTCATGAGCTTTACCAAGAACAGGCTGTTTTAGTGACTGTGTCTTTAAGGCTCATTGATATCAGTGAACCAATGTTCTTGATTGGCTGGCTAGCTTCAAAGAACTGGATACGCTCGTTCCGAGCGCTTGGATTTGTTCTGGCTACAAGGTGGGCTGTGCCAAAGGCAGCCATCACAACAATATGCTCATTACATTATGTCAGAAATTCACACAGTCCGGACAGTTGAAATGGTCCTTCATACGGATTGTGGGGATTTATTTGGGGACTGTTCGTTTTGATACCTTCAGTGTTTTTATAGCACCTTCAACTCCTTTATACAGTAATCCACATGGCTAGGGAAAGTCATTTTCCACAGTATGGGAGCTTTAACGTGTGCCCGCACGTGTCGTCGACAGGAGAAGGCGGAAAGGAGCCTGGTCCGCGTGCAGAGGGCGGGTGAGGGCGATTCTGAGCTGGAGCTGGAGGAGGAGGAAGCTGGCGGTAGCGAGTTGTATCTCCGCCGACAGGTAACCTAGCCCCCGGTTCTGATCCATAAACACTGCTGTATTTATTTCACTCTCTTCCTGTTCTGAATGTAGCTATAAGCTCAAAAACACGCTTTTAATTGCCCTTTTTTATTCTTTGTCTGGTGCGTAAGCCAAAAAGAAGAAAAAAGAAATGTTGTTTGGTCTCGTGAGCGCCACCTTGTGGTGCAGACAGACCATCAGACCCCCTGTAGGTGAGGTTGTGAAATAATGCATACTTCTTCGCACAGTGATCCCAGAGCCGCTTGCTTCGCTAAAGCTTATGCTCCTAGAGGTGTGGCAGTTTAGCTGTTAAATGTCCGATAACGCCTGCCCGCAATAGTGTGTTCTTCCTGCATGGACAGCATTTGGTTCCCTGACAAAGGGCCGCTTAGCAGGCTAAATGTTTTGGCAGTAATGCTGCGTGTCATTATCCAAGCTTTAACGCACTCCCCCTGCTGCCCACGCATGCTTGAGTCTTCTGCTGTCCAGGAGGTCAGAAGTTAAGGCACTCTGTTTCCACAGGGGCAGACCGAAGAGGACACCAGGTGCGCCGTTATGTAACCATGTTCAGTCATAACGTGAGCACGCTGTGACCGGAGACGACCCAAGTTCCTCTCCGTTTTCTCTGACAGAACAGTGTTCAGGATTACTCGGTTGGTGACAGAAAAAAGACCACTTGTACATTACAACATTTCTCAAACTGCTTTGGAAGTTGCATATTCAGAATCTTTAACAGAGTAACTATAGGAAAATGTTCACTATGAATACCATTCCAGTAATTTGCGTTATACATTGGCTCAATCTGCTTTTTGAGTGGATTTTTGAGAGGAAATTGATGAGCAATACCCTCTATTCAAATGACTGTCTGTCACAGGCTCCCATAGCAAATTATATCAGAGTTTTGAGTTGGGCTAGCACTTTGTCCCCCGCTCAACGACTCACGTGACCTACTTAAGGCTCTTAAATTTCAACGGTTAGCACTGTGACCTCAACCCTGTGACCGAGACTACACAGTATTCAATTGTATGAGTGATAGTGGAATAGTTATTTATGCACACATTTACATTTGAACATGAGATGTACATTGGGGAAAATATTTTTTATATGCTATGACCCACCTGCCATGATGGCAAGGGTCCCCAAAATTGAATTGTAGATACTCCAGAACTGAGCTTTTTTTTTTTTTACTATTCCAATATGCCACTTAGCTTTTGAAAAGAGCAAATACATAAAATAACAGTTTTGTTTTTCAAATAACAAAAATGTAATGCTAGTCTGAAAATCTCATTGATATTGTCATGGCTCTGTCCCTCATATAATTTGAATTTCTGTGGAGGGTTGGGTCTGTAATACCTTTTAAATCAACCAGTTCTGTTAAGTTTTTAGAGAATATTATTTTGATTACAAGGAGAGACATTCATTTGAGCTACTTTCATTATTGTTTTGTTTGTGCCTTATTTGGACAGAAATGAGTGTCACAGCTGCCCTAATGACAATAGCACTTGTATTTGACCAAGGGTCCCTCTATCACAAGGGTTCTTATTCCATATTGTCTCAAGCTCCTCCTGTACAGTATGCATTAGCTAATAGTATTCGAAAGCACACAGTCATACATATGTGCATCTGTCCATTTATTCTACCTCTTGATCGCTATATTCAATATTGGTGTGTAATGAAATTATAAATGTTTTCCCCGTCAAAATGAATGCACACATCGCAAATTAAAGCTTGACCATTAAATTGGATTTTGTTCTAGAAACGTAATGTCATGACCACTTGCCTAAGTCAAGTAATGGATGTTATGGAAGTATTTATAATTATAAAATATTTTGATGAGGTAATGCATTTCAATACTTTAGGTGAACAGAATAAAAAGCATTTAGCAGTAGAGTCCTCTGCTCTTTGGTTTTGGCTATAGACGCTTGGCTTTCTAACTCTGTATTGTTCCAATCGTATCTTCAGCATAATTTGCTGAGGTCCCCTCCCCTTCCATAAGTATCCATGCTGAGGTCTTCTCGCACTGCTTGGCACAGGCACTTGTTCCCCTTTGGCTTTATTCAAATAATTTTCAAAAAGTAAAAACATAAACATTGGAAAGGCCTCTTATTGTCAGTCCATTGCCTTGGAAAAGAACAAGACTTGTCTTTAGTTATTTATTAAATGTGTGTTTCAACAGTATTCTAAAGTATTTTGTAAAACTTCAATAAAGATTTTCACTGAACTGATGGCACAGATCTTCATTGTTTGCATCAGTCAACCATTTGGCTCATTTGACCATGAGTATAAACCTGAAGGACTTGATTGTTCATGATTGTATAAAAACAACATAGTAGCAGCACAGAATGATTGGTGTCATTGGGAATTTCAAAGCTGTACAGACATTTGTAGAGTGCTGGAGATGCTGGCTGTCTTGAAATGGCATTTTGGAAGAAGAAATTGTCCAGAATCTCCCAAATTCAGCACATTGCCAGTGATTTCCCTTTTAATGTTCATTTACTTAAAATAAAAAAAATTAAAAAAAATTCACACAAAACTAAATCTTTGTCAAAGGGTAAATTTTCTTTGTCAAACAAAAGCAAAAGGGTGGTATTTATCATGAAGTCTATACAGCCCAGGGGCAGAGTGGTTTAATCCTTGGGAGTAGTAGTCCACCTGAAATGGTGACACACAGTACACAGCTACACCACGGTCTCCTTGCTTGTGTCCTTGTTTGAGAAGGGCTCAGGAACTTCCTGTTGGTGAGGTGGTAACAGTCCTGGCCTGGAGATCTGGAGTCTGACTCTCTGATTGGTCCTTTTCCACGCCTCAAAGAGGTGAACGTGGTAGCGCAAAGAGACCTGTGGTAAAGGACAGATCATTGCTTAGTTTTTAATTTTTTAATTCTACTCACACAATACAACAGTGGAACACAACCGCCTGTAAGTAAAAAAAAAAAATATATATATATATATATATATACCTCTCCAGTCATATACTTGGAACCAACATGAGTTGCACCTTTCAAATCTTAAAGCTAAAATCCTAGTCTTGCAGTTTTTAAAGTTCGACACCATGAAATGCATACTGCAGAGCTTGAGAGGTTGCTGAGGACATCCTGTATATTTTCACTTCTGTAGCCTTGGGATACTGTGTTCAGAGGTAGGCTATATCATTTTAAGTTAAGTATTTGGCGGCTTCTTTATACAGATAAGGGGTTCCACTTCTTGCAGATTAGTCTACTCGTAAATATGTTGTGATATTCTGTCAGGTTTTTTTTAAAGTGTGTAATGGGGACTCGGTGGAGTGCCACCTGCCTTTGGAGGGGCAGGAGCTAACCGCTAGCTGTGTGGTGCATAGGCATGTGTGACATTGCCCTGACCAGGCACAATATCAAATCTTGGCAATCATGAAATTGAATTTGAAACGCCTTGTATGAGACATATCCAGGCCTGCGACTGGCAGTATTAAAAGAGTGGAAGCATTACAGTAGGTGAGCCGAGTACTGGATTTGTGCTTTAAACTCAACTCCATGTTGGATTCCAGAGTGGCTTTGCTGTCTCTATGCAGCACACACTGAGCTAGTTTCATGTTCGTGGTTCCAGGATTGAACGGTCTCCATCAGAAGGAAAACATTCTATTCATAGTCTAGATTCTATTTCTTGTGTAATTAAGCATGAAGTAAATTGTTTTAGAACTTTTTACAAAAGTTTAAAACAATTTTGGCTTGTCCTGTATTCTGTGTAAACTGGCTGGTACTCACAAAGGTCCAGAACAGGTAGATGGCGAATAGTGCAAGAGTGAGGACAATGAGGCCAATGGCCTCCATGCTGTTGCTGTAGTAGAGGTCCATGGCCCCCTGGACACAGAGCCAGCCAGACAGACAGGCCAGCGGGGTGATGAACATGAAACAGATGATGTCTCCACACAGCGTCCGCCTCTGGTGCTGCATGGATGGCGTGTCCAGCCACTGAGAACCACAAAGCGAGATCTGTAGTTCAACTAATGGTCCTTTGGCTTGTCTCCATAGAGGAATCCCTTTTTAGTTGCTTATGGAACCCTCTTTATCATAAGTGTGGAGTTGTGAAAGCTTCCAGACAAAGAACTATTTTAACCTTGGGCTAGATAGGGTTCTATGGATTCACAGGGTTCTTTTTAGAACCATTTTTGGTATAGAATTCCATCACAAGGATTATACATTCATGTACATAGATTGATGGACCAGTAGTTTGACAACTGTAGTTGTTAAGTGTAACCTTCAGCAAAGTAGTGTCACAGTTTGATGTCTCTTATCTTACTTCGGTAGACACTAACAAATGAGATGTCGGCCTGTTTTGAGTCAAGGCTAACTTTGCCTTTCAAATAAATCCAAGGGCTACATTTCTTTCTTCACATTTTGGGGAGTTCTGCTATTACCAGCAATAAACTTAGAATACTTATTTTAACTTAAGTATTTGTAAATCCAAGTTAGACAACATTTTTGATGAATTCACACCATAATTCTTCCCAATAGGTATGTGCTTTATCTATCAGAGAGCTGGTGCCGAGCCACTTACCCAAGGCTGGAGAGACAAGCAGTCTCAGAAAGACTGTGCAACAGCCAGGCTATTCCTACTGACTGTGTCGTAAGGCACAGGGGATGCAATCAGAAAATTACCGCACTATCCCAGTCCCAGTGTGTGCACGAGATAATGTCCATTAATATAACATAATACCCTCTCCTCTGTGACACAGCGCCATCTAATCTCATTTCCATGCTTAAGTGGCTCTCAGTTAAAAGCAACTGAGGGACAGCAGACCATAACGGGCAGCTAACTATGAGGGAGGACTACAGCCGCTATCATCTGTCATCAGAGTGCTGCTTCCTAAATAAATTTAAATGTTATGAATGAACTAGAAATTATGATAAATGTCTATCTTGTAATGGCAATTAAGCTGTATTTCGAGCATCCCGTTGTGCAAAACATTCCATCCATAGCTTCAAGTACAGAAATATATACTTTCATTTGTTTATTTCTTAAAACTTTTCCATAAAATTTAGTGAAGACAGAATTCACAGCCATGTGTAAAGACAACAGTATTGCTATTCAAATTAATTCCTCCAACTTTCAGGACATTAGGGTTAGATCTCTAACTAACATCCAGTTGATTGTCATAACGGTTTAAACTGGCCTTTCCGCTGAGGGGGAGGCGGGGGGTGGGGGGTGGGGGGGTTTGGGGGTGAAGAAGCTTAATTCCTGGCTTTGTCACGGTTTTAACGCGGAGGTCGGCCGCAGCTGAGTCTCGGCGTTTCTCTTTTACCTCGGTGAGTGGCTTTGGCAGGCGTTCCAAGGCGAATTCAAAGTGGCAGAGCTCACAGCGGCTGCTGTTTGAGGCTGTCAGCCAGCGCTCCAGACAGCTGCAGTGGACCATGGCCAGGGTCCCAGCGCACTGGCACGGGGAGAGCAGGTCCTCCACGCCACTGCCCTCGTGACAGATCCGACAGAACGAGTCCTCGCTGCAAAGGCTTCATTACCACAGAGACTCACCGTTAACACTGCCAACAAGGCCTCCGGGAATCATTAGCATTGTTCGAAAGCACTTTCTACATACAGCCATCTGATGATTAACATGTGTATTTAGCATCTCACTTAAGAATATTCTCAACAAGCCCTGGGTTAATGATCCTTTCTCTACTGTACGTTTGTGGATATTGAGGCAATCTGCAGTTTTATCGAGAAATCCTTTCTGCATCAACATTCCACATTGAATTTAACATTTTCCAACAGGTTTGTTTGCTTAGTCCAACAATAATTAGCAGTGATTCATTGTTTTAATTGCACAGATAAGTGCAAAGGGCCAATTCACCAATCATTTTGCAATTATGAAATGGTGAAGCACAGCATCTATCTGCTTTAGTTTGTGGTTTCCCTGTTGTCAGCTCTTTGAGCCTGACCCACCTGCTGGTGCTGGGACTGGAGACAGCACAGGGGACAGGGCTGCAGCAGTGGATGACTTCCTGCACAGGGGGGGCCAGGTGCTCCTCCGGTGAGGGGTCTAGAGGAGACTTCTCCACTGCTGGGTCCACAGGTTCCTCACATGCCATGGCTACTGTCCATGAGGGCCATTACATCCACTCAGGTAAATATCACCTGAGACAGGACAGAGACTCAATTCAGCCATCCTCAGGCTACCAATTAAGATGTTGATCCATACAAACTAAATGTATATACTCCCCATTTATTCATTGATCCCTGGGAATTTCCCCCTAATATTCTCACAATGCAATAATGGGCAATTGCCCCAAGTTATTTTTTGTCCATCCTTTATAGGAGTATCAGCAAGCTACATATATTTTATAGGAATCAATTGAAATGAGAGGATGCTCAGCAAACAATGAGTTCAATTCTGCGAGCGCACAAGTGTTCTTAAATTTAATCCCTCCCGTCTGCATTCGGGGGGAAAAAAACGTCTGAAATGCATATGACATGTCTACTGTAGTGTGTTTAACCTAGTTCTTTTCGCCTTTCCTGTCTTAAGAATGGCAGTTCCTTAATACAGGGAGTAGCCAATTACAACTTCAGCTGAAAAACCTTCAGCCTCTGATGTTTGACATCATTCTTAGTTTTATTAGCACATACAATAGAGGAAAATGTAACTGCCTCTATAATATAGACTTTGAATACAGTAGCACCATGTTGTCTTAGCTCTGTTGGAGTGAAGATCTTTATTCCTCATGATGTTTTTTTAAGAGTGCACACTTTAGGTGGCATGTTGCATTGGCTGTGAGCAGAGTGCAGAGGGCGGCTTAAGGGACAAGAGAGAAGGTTGGCCAGCAGACCTGGCATCCCTTTGATCTCAGGTTTAACATGCGTCCCCAGACATCTGCAGACAGAGGTCAGGGAGAAGGGGCTACAATCCTGGTAATCCTGGGGCTCTTATCCTGTCCTGGAAGTGTATAAATTGGACAAGTCAACACAGCCACAGAAGCTCTGTTTCCTCTGTTTCGTCCAACCGCATGAAAACACGGTTTTTCTATTCTGAAACATTTTTACTTCTCCAGGCCAGCCATGTCCAGAACACAGTTGTGCATTTTGTGCTTTTTTATTTATTATTTCCAAATTGCTGATAGTATGTTTATTAATACTTGATAGTGTAATACCTGTGTATTATTTGTAATGCACAGGTGCATGGAATGTGTTTTTCAGTGGTTGTTTCAGCTTGAACACAATGGCAGATAGTAGTTCAGTCGTGTATGTTGCCGAACATGGTTAATCCTTTAAGTGTCACCCCTTTGCTTGAAAATTACATACCCAAAATAATTCCTAAACCCTTTTGATTACTGGTGTCTTCTGAAAGGTAACCCTTTGAGGTTTGTTTTCCAAGAGTCAGAATTACTCTACATATTACTAAAAACAGATTATTGCGCTGGTGCCTGGCACACTTAGAAAGCCAATCAATCCAAATTATCTCCAAAAATGAGCATTCTGCATTGTTGTTTCTAAGCTATGTCTAGGCAGTCTTCCAAAAAGGACATTTGGAGACTCCAAAAGGACACATGGAAACTAAATAATACTATTGTAAAATACTGCTTACTGAAGTATACGACACACTTTGAGTTTGCACCTCACCCCACCTGTCACCCTCCCCCTATCACTCCCTCTCCTTGTGCTTTCCTCATGCAGCAACAGATCGTTTTTTGGAATTAGAAACTATTATGCATTTGGTGCGCTGGACCCTTGCTGTGAAAAGGACACTGACATTGCCTTATTTCTTTGGTATGTAGATTTCCTAAATGCAGAGAAGGGACCTACTTGTTACAAAATAATGAACTGTTGTCGATAAGCAATGGCATCTTAAAATAGGTTATACAGGTTATACAGAGAGAACCGTGGGTTTTGACACTTTCAAATGATATATCCTGTTACCATAGTAATTGGAAATTGCGCCATAAAAAAAGAAATGAATGCAGAAAGAAACCCACGCCAGCCCGGCCCTGGGCCAGGGAGACTTAAAGGGTTAAGCATGGGTATTCAACAGCATTTCTGAAGCTGTAGCACATCCTATACTGTATGTGGTGATGGCTTACATTTATAATTGAAAGTGAAAGTTCTGTCATAACAGCATGTATCATCACACACTCAACACGTTAATAATAGAGGCCACTACAGCAAGACAGGATTTGACAGAAAGAAATCTGACAAAATTACCTTTTTTCTAACAGCCAATGCCGTGACCTTTCTAACCTTTACGTAATGCAAGGCTGTAATTCAGAGCTGAATGAGGATTACGGTTTAATACTCACTACACTGTACTGTACTCAATGCCAGACTGTGCATGTGATGGGAACTCTACTCCCTAATCTTGGTAAATGTCTATACAGTATATAAACAAACAATTTGCAAAAGGTACTATAAATAATATTCCACAGTATGTTGCAAAGATATAGGCAGAGCAGTCTGCAAACACCATTCAAAAGCATAAATCTGCTTATACAAAGTGAGTACTTATTGCACTCAATCCAAAAGAAAAAACAAGCTCCCAGCCTGCTTACAGTCCCACACGCTCTGCTGTGTTTTTGTAAGCGCTCAGCTGCGGATGCAGCCCCCAGTCCACTGCTGCGAGGGGGGCACGGCCCAGACTAAGCAAACACTGTATTCTCCGCACGCGAGAGGCAAACAAACGGAAACCCGCAAGAGCGCCGCAAACCTCAAAAAAACCACCGGCAACCCCGAAAACACAAATACAGAAAGAAACACGGGGAATGTTTAAACGCTCACCGCTCACCGCCGGGGCTGCATGCGCTCCATGTCCCAGGCTCCGAATGAAAACAAGCCGTCTGCCTCAGACCCGCTCCGTCTGCAGCCCGCTGAGTGCTCGACAGCCTGCCGCTCCGCGCTGCTCAGATTAGCATTCAGCCCAAGGTCAGCGGTGAGAATAGATGGGGATTAGATGGGGAAGGCATAGACTAGACAAATGGAAATCCTTTTCACATCACTGCGAGCACCTACTCGCCGTAGCCCCATTAATCCAGTTAGACGTTGCCCTGGCCCAGTTTTTAATTTGCCAGACACTATGGTAATTTGGCCCTGCGTTTGACTGAAAAGTCTGGATTGGGACAGGCAAAGTTAAAACTTCAAAGTCAGTTAAGGTAAGGGCAGGACTGTTGCCATGAAGTGTATTTCTAATTTTAGCCACCTGGTTAAGAGGCCTGGCTTATCTCTTCCCTACGCATTGTGTCTTTGATCCCATTTGCCGTAACATAATGAAATACTTGGGTGCACATGACTTGTACTAATGGTGCTGTTATTGAAAAAGCACTCGTTGCAAAATACCTCCAAATAGGGAATGTGGATGTGACCACTGATATGTTGAAACATAATAACAAACATACTCAGAAAGACAATAGTACAGTAAGGAACTCTTCAGTACAGCATAACCAAGCCCTGTCAAATTCAAATAGATCAACATGATATTTTATTAGTCAATGCAGACTGAAACATGCAGAAACATTCACATTTGCTTTAATCCACAGTGACTGTAGGTGCATATGATAAGGCTAGATTTTTCAATTTCACACTCAGCAAGGCCTCCAAAACACTGCGCCAGCCATCGTTTTCTCCTCCATAAGCACCCCAGACAAAACAAATATTTCTTGAAATGCAAGAAGAATTTTCAGGGACAATGGCTTGTGTTTGTAATGTTGACACTGTGCCTGCAAAGAAGCCATAAATTATTACAATGGCTGCTTTCCCTTGTGAGTGTTGTTTGGTAGACTGGTCACACATTTCCAATGTACTATTTCGTATTTTGTTTGCGTCACCGTAGAAGATACAGTATTTCCTTCGTGAAGTGAAGTACTGTTACGACCAAAGGAACGCACAAATACTGAAGTTAAAATAAGAATGGCCATTCAAGAGGAGCAGTCACACACGGTTTCAGCCATATGCCAGACGGAAAATAGAACTAAATGTGAGAAATCCACAGTCTGTAACCCAAAAGAGAGATTATGAAAAGAAAGCAATAAAAAGCGACCTGTCTATTCATATTTATGGCTTGTTCTTTCTTTATATGTTTCCCCTAAGCTAAGATGAAAGTGTGGCGGTATAAAACAGTGCCAAGGGGAGTTGTGGGAGACTTTCTCTTTCTTGCGGGCAAAGCTGGGACCTGCCACCACTCTCAGCTCTCCTTTTCTTTCCGTCTCTCTGTCTCTTTCTTTCTCTCTCTTTTTTTTTGTATTTGCTCTAATCCTATCTGCTATTCATTCACAAGCTGCCTCAGACAAAGGCAAGGGGGACGGGCATCATTGTGAATTCCTTCATGAACAGAGAGAGGGGGTGAATAATTCCTTTGACACTTTGGGGACAGTATAGGGAGCCCAGACGCTGCAGATTATCATAGGGATAAAAACAGACCTGGCAGCGGTTATGGAGATGGACTTCCTCTTTTCGACGGTCAGACGAGACGGGCAGGCTGCAGCGAGGTGCCGTGTCACACCCCGCACTCTGTCCCAGCGTCCGCGGATAACACCCCTATTGTTAGAGGCAGGAAAAGACCCCGTTATGCTGTCCCCTGGGCATAGCCCAAACAGCCACTTGATGTTTAAGTCCATATTAATTCCAAGTGGAAGCCCAGCCACATAAACTTTCATGGCTGGCTTTAGAAAAAGGCAAACAGACATAAAAAAACAAACAAAAAAAAAACAGGAATGATTCAATACTGGCAAGAGTTATGTGCAAGTGGTTTAACAGCCTATTGCATATATTTGTATTGTAACATACACAAATATGTTTGATGCTACTTTACTGAATACTAAGCACTCAGTGAAATTGTAAAATTGGAGTGTTGTACAGGATATTGGAAAATGTGTTTGTCCCTTCTTTGTGTGTTATCAGTTAACCGTCAGGAAGGTGAGGGGTACCAAAATTATTTCACATATGGTGAAATTAAACATTAAACATGAAATTAAAAACTGTGTGCTTATTGCCTCTGTGTTCATGTGTGCATACTTGGATGTGTAAGTGTCTGCCTGTGTTTTCATCCCTGTTTGTGTGCCTGTCCATGTTTGTGTGTGTGTGTGTGCGAATGCGTGTATGTGTGGGTGCGTCTGAATGCTTGTATGTGTATGTGTGTGTAAGTATGGGTATATGTGTATGTTTGTGTGCGTGCATGTGAATGTGTGTATGTTTGCATGTATGTATGTTTGTGTGTGTGTGCATGTGAATGCATGTATGTTGGGGTGTATGTGTATGCTTGTATGTAAGGGTGTGTATGTTTGTGTGTATGTATGGGTGTATGTGTGTGCATGCATGCGTGTGAATGTGCGTATGTATGGGTGCAGGTGCATGTGTATGTTTGTGTGTGTGCCTGCGTGTGAATGCGTGTGTGTTTGAGTGTGTGTACATTTGTGTGTATGTATGTGTGTGTGTGCATGCATGTTAATACATGCATGTTTGGGTGTGTATGTATGCGTGTGTGCGCATGTGAATGCGTGTATGTATGTGTGTGTATGTATGTGTGTGTGTATGGGTGTATGTGTGTGCGTGCATGCGTGTGAATGTGCATGTATATGTGTATGTTTATGTGTGTGTGTGCGTGTGTGTGAATGCGTGTATGTTTGGGTGTGTATGTTTGTGTATATGTATGGGTGTATGTGTGTGCATGCATGCGTGTGAATGTGCGTATGTTTGGGTGTGTGTGCGTGTGTGTGTGTGTATGTGTGTGCATGTGTGCGTGTGTGTGTGTGTGTATGTTTATGTGTGTGTGTAAATGCATATGCGCTTTGTTCACCTGGCTGTGCATACAGCGTGTGGCTGGCTCTGCTGGAGGGTGAGGGTGTAATCAGACAGTCTGCCCCTCTGAGGAAGCACCCCTGCTGGGGCAGCCCCTGTCTGGGTGCTCCGCTGGAACAGAAACATACAGAAAGCCCTTTCCCCTTTGTCTCACACAGTCAGCCAGGAGAGGGGGACCTCAGGGCCTTAATCTGATAGCCAGAGGGAATGGGTGGGTGTAAAAGGCTATCGGTAAGAACTTTAGTCATGGTAAGTATTTTATCATTATGGCTCCTTATGTTGGACGCAAATAAGGGCACCCAAGACTCATTCAGCTGTAAGCCCCCAGCGCTGGGTGCATTCTGAGAATCGTTCTCATTTCCTTAAAGATGTCAGACACAGCCCTGCAGTTAGACAGCTGTGAGGAGCGACCATGCAGCAGCGTTTGAAGCATTAATAGGGAAGAGTTTTCAGAGAAGCGATTTAGCCATGGTGTAATGGTTCGCTCTTAAACAGGAGAGGAGGTCAGTGTGTAGCTGGGCACTTGGCACAGTTGTTGTGAAGTTGGAAACAATATCATTAAATAAAACCATCTCACTTTAACAAGGGATTATGCTTCATATCATATTTTATTTCACTACAATAATCACAGCGACACCTGAAAGTACATAAATCCACTCCTACATAAAACAGCTTTTACAACTCAGTGCACTATGCAGAGTAGCCATGCAGGTATGAAAAAAGAACTTTCCAAATATAATGTACAGTATTTTATATTTCTTTTGGGCATGATACCCAAATGTTATTAAATATAGATTTTATTGACAGGTTTTATTCTGAGAAATCAAAGCAGGCAAATGATTTTTGGAGAGACCAGCAGTGATGTTGGTCAAGGCCAGCTGTGCCTGCTTTATAATGGCTGAGTGATTTGTCTTTAATCAAATTGTTTAGGCAGTTTTTTTATTATTTATCTTGTTGCCATTTCATCAAGGAAATATTTAATGCATTATACTTTATGTACTTCTTGGACAGGCCCACGATCAAAATAATTTATATTTACAATATTAATAAAAACAATCCTAACCAAACAGTACTTGGCCTAAGGTGTTAATTACATGTTGAGATAAATGATAAAACCAATTAGAGGTTCAGGCAATGAACTCTATCCAGACTTAATAATAGACACACTACTTCCACCCTATGACAATATAAAATTATTACATCATACCAATTTCTCCAAATATCTTGGTTCTCCTGCAGCGCCTGGATATATATCTATCTATATATATATATATGTATATATATTTGTGAAGGTTTTCTTCAGCATAATCTATACTCAGGGTATTCTTGGGGTCTGCGCCCTCAAATGGCACTCTTTATCTAAGAAATATTTATAAATGCATGCCCATTTAAAGGAAAGAGCAACCCCAGCATCTTCAAACAGAGTAATCTATAAAGAATGTTATCAGGGGCCGCTATCGCAGTGTCCCTCTAAAGGAGGAAGAGTGCTGTCTCTCAAACGGTTTTAAATGGAGGCTGAAGACAAGCGAGGTGACCATGTGACTGGTGTCAAGTGGCCGGCGGTGGTGCGGACTCACCTTATCTCTGAAGGAGAAAGCCATGCCTGGCGGCAGTGATGGCACCGCAGCCGCAGGGCCAGAGCTGCAACACGAAAACGCCTGTCCGCGGCCCTGCCAGGACTAAAGTGGGTCTATTTCAGGTGCTGTACTTCAGGAAGGTTCTGCGCAGAGACATGACGGAGTGGACCCTGCTCAAGCGTCTCCTGGACGCCGTGCACCAGCACTCCACCATGATCGGGCGGATCTGGCTCACCGTCATGGTGATATTCCGGCTTCTCATCGTGGCCGTGGCCACGGAGGACGTCTACACCGACGAGCAGGAGATGTTCGTCTGCAACACCATCCAGCCGGGCTGCTCCAACGTCTGCTACGACGCCTTCGCTCCCATCTCCCAGCCCCGCTTCTGGGTGTTCCAGATCATCACCGTGTCCACGCCCTCCCTGTGCTTCATCATCTACACCTGGCACAACCTCTCCAAGCAGCCGAAGGGCGAGCGCGCGCGCGAGGCCAGGGAGACGTACGAGCGGAGCTGCGACTCAGACAGCTGCTCCGTCAGGTCCCACAGGCACCTGGGGCACAGCCTGGCGGACGTGCTGGAGGGCATGGCCCTTCAGGAGCACCCCAAAGCCGCCAGCGCCCACTCCGCCGCCGGGGCGCGCGTCTTCCGGGAGAGCAGGGCCGGGAAGTCGGGCGTCCTGTCCAAATACTACGTCTTCCACGTCTGCTTCCGGGCCACCCTGGAGATCGGCTTCGTCCTGGCCCAGTGGCTGCTGTTCGGGTTCCACGTCCCCTCTCACTTCCTGTGCTCCTCCTTCCCCTGCTCGCAGGCGGTGGACTGCTACGTCTCCCGGCCCACGGAGAAGACCATCTTCCTCGTCTTCATGTTCTGTGTCGGGATATTCTGCATCTTCCTGAACTTCTTGGAGCTCAACCACTTGGGCTGGAAAAAGATCAAGAGGTCCATCCGCATTAAAGAGAGCCCCTGGAGAGGCTACGAGGCCATAAACCAGGATAGCCAATCGGTGGCCTCCCTTACGTTCCGGGACATAACCAGCACCACGTCTCTGCCCACGCTGGACCTGGTGGTAGAGCACAAGCCAGACTGGACCTGCGCGGGAAACTGCTCCCCGATCAAAGATGAAATGGCCGTGGAAGTGCAAAGCCAAGACAACCCCAGAGGAACGCAGTCTGTGAAGAGCAAATCCAGTAAAGGGAGGTCCTCCAAGCAGAGGGGCTCCGAGGTCTGGATATAGACTCCCGTTTCTGGAAGGTGCCACAGTGCAATGCCAATGTGTCACAGCGACGAGTAAGTCTTAACACGGAAATAAGTGCTGGTGTTTTCACACAAATCCGCGTCTGCCTTTAAGCTGCTTCATTGGTCCAGTGAATATACGGCAGTTAAAAATGCTAGTAGTTATTTGGTATGGTTTATATAGGCTAGTGTATATTAATGACTGAATATGGAGTCACCAGACATAACCATACATAACATGAAATAGATCAAGAAGAAATGCTGTAGACATTTAAGTATTTGCCTTCTTGTTTATTTACGTAATATATGTATGAATATATTCATTTACAACATCTATAAAACCATTTTGTATAAATTACGCTGCAGGAAAGGGTTAAAAATTAATCTAGTCATAATTTTCCACCAAGGTTTGGGGAAGTGAATACTGAACAGAGATATCGGCATAGCTGAACAAAGCCAGAAGATTAATTCTGTATTACTGAACTGCACTTCTACAATCTACAATCTCAATCGTGACATTTTCAATTCAGTCTCCATCATTTAAGATGTGTGTAATGTAATACAATTTTATTTCAATGGGTTTTTCCACTTGCAATTGGCTGCTTTCTCCATGTCAGTCTCAATTAAGTGGATCAGTGCACTGGGTTAAATACTGGCACAGCCAATTGCTCTGTGCTTTCCTCAGTTAATGTCCTTTTAAACATTCCCTGATTTCCCCCTCCATATAAAGTCTCCACTTATTTTACAGGATGAAGAAAGGGAAGGTCCTTCATAATTTAACATGAAGTTACAATTAACGTATGGCATTTGATTACTTTGTTGTATCAAAATATCTGCATTAATTTACAAGAAATCGAATGTTCTTCTATTTTTCTCTTCATTGTTGGTTCAGAAATAACAAAAATACACATGTAAAATGAGAACTTTGTGAAACAATGAAAGGCTGTAACCCAATCTTTTTTTGGGGTAATAGGAATGTCAGGACACTCCTACAAAAACGTGTCTATACAAAAAAATCATTCAGTTATACAATTTAACATATATATGGCATAAATAGTCATTTATGACATGGCTATATCATATTTGAGGGTTGCAATTTTCATTACTAATCTTCCCTGGCAATTTCACTAGACAACATATAGTACATTGCATTTTTTAATCTATAAAGACAAGAAACAGTGTCAGTTAAACACAATCAGTCTGGCTACAAAGACTTGCAACACTTGAAAGCATTGCTTCTCTCAGTTAATAAAAGCACAGAGCTATCTGACTGAAGATGTGAAGGTGGACTAGGCATCATTAACATCTGCAATTTGTTAAGTTCATTCAACCAATAATAATGGACTAACATTACATAGCAGGCAGGAAATTCTTATCACATACAGTAAAAAGTACAAGTCCATATCAATCTATATATATAATGTGTCTGTATATATGTGTGTATGTGTGTATAGATTTATATATACACTCTCCGAGCACTTTATTAGGAACACTTTATTACACCTACTTATTCATCCAATTATATGATGTTCAAATCAACCATCAGAATGGTGAAAAAATTTGATCTAAGTGACTTTGGCTGTGGAATGATGGAGACAGGGTGATTTGAGTATCTCAGAAACTGCTGATCTCCTGGGATTTTCACGCACACTAATCTCTGGAGTTGCGAAAAATGGTGAAAAAAAAGAATTAAATCCAGTGAGCAGCAGTTCTGCAGACAGAAATGCCTTGTTAATGAGAGACGTCAGAGGAGAATGGCCAGACTGGTCACAGGTGACAGTAACGCAAATAACCACACATTACAACAGTGGTATGCAGAAGAGCTCTCTGAACACACAACGCATCATAACTCTAAGTGGATAGGCAACAGCAGTAAGTCTAATAAATACCTAATAAAGTGCTCGGTGAGTGTACACACACATACACACACACAGGTACAGATAGATGACATACTGCGATGACTGATATAAATATGTGTGTTTCATCTTAACAAGGAAGAAAACAAGGTGCAATGTTCTGCAATTAAAAGGAAAAATAAAATGTGCATTCATGGAAGTAAATTCTAAAGCTTTAGTGCAATACAAATAACATTTAAAAAAGCACTTGAAAGGTGAGTGCAATAAGGTTCTCGACCTTATTCGACAGTTTGTAATACTTACTACGACTCCTTGCATCACAGTAAGTTATACCTTGTAAACGGGGGGGCTCAGTGAGAACATTCATAGAATTGCAGTTAATATACTCACAGTTTAAAAGTGTGTTTCATCAACACTTAAGACCACGGCAGGCGGTAAAATAAACAAGTCCACATCGGAGCAGAACAATGTACAGAAACAGCCAGAGGATCAAAACCCTTTGTACGCAAGATCACGAAAAAGAACAAGCCAATAACAAAGAAGACATACAGTACGTACATGAGGTGGCGTAGGCCACGAGTAGAACGTTCTGAAATAAATATAGAGGAAATGAGACTTCACAAAGTCTGTGTGGTAAGGCATATATAAAAACAAGGTGAACGTTGAATGATACAGTAATGAAATGTCTTTGTGAAAGTGGTCTGGGGGGTTTTTCACTGTGGCAAAGGCACGATGATGTCCACGTAGCTGATGGGAAAGAATCCCGACTCGCCGTGGATCATGCCCTCGTACCAGTTCTCGTCGATCTGGTTGGTGAGGATGATGAGGTCGCCTTCCTTGAAGCCCAGCTCGCCCTCGTTCTCGGGTTCGAAGTCGTAGAGCGAGCGGCAGCAGGGCTGGTCCATGTGCACCTCGCACTCTGCATGGACACCACAGTGAGAGGTCACCGCTACTGCTACCCCAGCCAGGAGAACACCCTGAGAGACTGAGGCTGTGCATCAAACGACCCGCTAGTTCACTGTATGGTGCTAATGGCGTCGTTCAATTTGTAGCAAATGTTTCATCCACTATAGGGAACTTCAGGGCCATTTGAAGTACAGACTGAATTCGTCCTCGAGATTCTTTGGCAGGTGTCAAAATACTGTAAAACTGTACCTTTATTTTAAACTGAATAAAAATGACTCCAGATACTCTACTGTACATTCCTCTGAGCTCAGGGACTGCTCCCAAAATACCCAAAGAAACAATAATACACAATAATACACAATAACACACAATAACACACAATAACACACGTGACAAAGGAAGGGCAGAATGAGAATGTGAATGTTATGGATACTCACGGTTGCCATTTGGGCTGTCGGGCCATGACAGGGGCATGGGTGTGAACTGTTCCGCTGAGTGAGATTAACACAGGGAGATGGGCGTGAAGCCAGGCAGGTGGAAGCATGTATGACCCTGCTGTCCTGTTTCATTCAAGTCTGCACCTCATCTTATTGTATGTGTTAACAGCTCTTTATTTCTGATGGCACTGTTGTGACTTAACTTGTTCTAATAACTTTTATTTATTTACTGTAATGTACATTGGGCTACAATTCTTTGTATAAATTGTTATATAAAACGCTAGACGACTGAACAGGTTGCTTTAGCAGGATAAGGCTTATTGAGATAGCCTTTTCACTTATTTTCCCCCCCAGAAGCATCTAATAAATCTAAGTCTAATATTGAATGACAAGCGCCTCGATATGTTTATTGTTCTGAAAGGCTACATCTCCTCATGGCCACAAGAGGGCACATTTTGCAAAACCATTTTGGAACAGCTTTTCAGTTCTTACACAATATTTTGGCACAATACACCAACACTGAAGTAATCTGGCTGCTCAGGGAACACGCATCCAACATTTACTAGCATTTTAGCCAAATGTAACTATAGTAACCGCAGCAGCCATTGTACTCACTACGAATGAATCTCATCCATGAAATTATCTTGAATGCATTTTTCACAGCAGTGTTAACTTGAGAAAGAAGCATGTACCAACCAATTATGACTACAGTTTTACATGGAAAACCTGCAAATAAATTAGCAAGCATGTCAAACAAAATTACCTGAAAAGGGTTGTTCAGGTTAAGTTTGAGGGTTAGTAAGGAAGTCTGATAAGTCAGCTAAATGAATCTGGGATGCAGTAAGCTTTGTGCTTTTGTGGTACCTACTTTTTCCGTTTACAGTGTGGTTGATCTGGATATCTGCAATGAACAATGAACACATTAATAACCTAAACTAAAAGCAACAGCAGACCAGTTCTCCATGTATACAAGCGTGGCCCTACAAAGTGACCAATTTAAGGCTGTGCTTGACAGTACAGTGTGGTGTACAGTGTGGTGTATCAGGACAGTAGACCAGCACAAATACAATAAACCACACAACAAACTTCAGAGAGGAATATCTCTCCACTGCACTGTGTAAGTGGAACGTCTCTTCTCGCCGCATCTCAGTGCCAAATGTGATTTCAGTTTACATTCCAATGATGAGTTATAGTGGTACTGTAATATAGTGGAGATGTGCCAGAAATGTGACAACATACAATGAACCAGTCCTCACTACATTCTGTGAAAATGTCAAAATGATGTTTGCACAGCTGTGAAGGCAGTATAAAGTGCACATGTACAGTAAAAGTGATATCCTGCCTCCTCCCCAGGAACATGAACTTCAGCTCAGACCACTTCTGCTGATATTACTCAATGAATTACACATGAAAGATTTCTAAAGCGCTAAGAACACATAAAAAGGCCAATTCTCTGTAAACATCTGTGATGAAATGTAAATGTTTGAAGCAAAAATAAAAGGATTCTGCCATGAGTGATAAAATAACACAATGATTATGATAAAAACAGAGAAAACTCAAAAGAACGACACTGTGTCTCATATTATTTTGTTGAGAAATGAATAACCCAATACCTGTTGATTTGATAGACGAACTGTAAGTCAGTCCATTGTGTTGTATGTTATCGATGGTTTCTAAGCTGGTCATTATAGACTTTGGCTTGAACTCCCTCTTAGGACGGTTGCTCGCTGCGGTTATACTAGGAGGGATGAGAAAGAAAAGATCATGAGGAAACCTTTTCAACTCTTGTTTTTGTTTCTATTGTGTTTTGTTTTTGTATAGACTAAACCTAGTAGTCAAAGGGTTGACTATGAATATGTTATGTAAAAAGGGTAGGTGTAAAAAGCTAAAGCTTCAGCCTACACCTTTTTAGTCAATATTGTGATTCATTATTTCTATGTGCATTCATTCTGTTAATGAGGACCGAAAAAAATAGCTACTACTACTACTACTACTACTACTACTACTACTACTACTACTACTACTACTACTACTACTACTACTACTACTACTACTACTACTACTACTACTACTACTACTACTACTACTACTACTACTACTACTACTACTACTACTACTACAATATAAAAGAGGCCATAATCATGTAAAAAAAAATATATATAATTCTTCGTGTCATTTAACAAAAAATACTAACCAACACTTTGCATGCGGGTGTCCTGTGCAGGCAGGTAGGTTAAAATGAATGTCTCCTTGGCCATTACCTGTTCTGTAACTTGCTGTTGAGTTCTTCCAGGATTTCTGTGGACTGGCGGTGGAAGTCTAGCGCTGCCTCTATCAGGGCCGCAAGCTGACTCACCTGCTCCACCTGCATCCACACAACAAGCGCCAGCCATGTTCATTATCCCCACGTGCAGGCAATCACAGCACATGAAAACACACATAGAGCGGTTAGGCTAAAACACAAGACGCTGTGCTGGAGATGGTGAGAAATCAGGACTACAGCCAGCGTATCTTACACACAGCTTCAGCACTGGGCTGCCTTTGCCCTTTTATGAAAATGTATAGGATGTCTTAGTGCAGATTTAGCACTCTACCAAACCTGGTCTTCAGATTCCCAGGAGTCTCTGCTTCCACTGCAATGCTAGGTAAGCTGTTCCATGCATTGACCACTCTGGGTGTATACTGTAGAAAAATCCTTCCTGTGCATTAATGCAACTTTATCTCAGTGCTGCCCATCTCGCCATGCTCAATAGCTACAGGCCATGTTATGCAAACCAGAGGGGCGCCTCGTGCCCAGACTCACGTCGTTCTCCAGGAAGTTGAACATGCTTCTTTCCGCCAGCTCTTTGGACTCGTCGAACTTCTCCACGGCCTGCTTGATCTCCTCGTCTGGGATCTTCCCCTGCCGCTTCTTCTTGTAATCAAAGTCTAATCGCCGGCCCTCCAGCTTCTTTAAGTGATGCTGCAGAGCGATTGGTCAGGGCGGTAACCATTACCCGCAATGGCCTTTCTACAGACACTCATTTGTAGAGAATGTTGCCTGTGCAATGCAAATACCTGTATGTTGCAGCTACATCTGCATCGATTCAATTAAAATAGTTCAGGCATGCAGCCAAGCATTGGTCAAGCATTGACATCAAACATTTATTCCAACAAATTTGTTTACATTGTGTTTTACATATGCTGCAGCTATAGTGTATGCTAATAATGAGCGCTGAACTGGTGATGCTGGGATACTGTACAATGTGTACTCTACAACTGCACTGTACCAGCCCGAATCTGCATGTACTAGGAGTGTGGAACATTGCCCGTAGCAGAAACAAATGACTAAACCACAAGATTTCTGTCTCTGCATTGCAAACATTACATTCAGATGAAATAACTAATACTGGAAATATGACTAATATAAATCTGATAAATCATCTGACATATATTATCCCACTGAGCAGATTTCATTCTTTAAAATACTGTAAGTATATAAAATAGGTAGCTTTTTGTGGGGAAAAAAACCAGGGATGCTTGTGTGCACTGTGCAGATGTGGCCTCTTTATGTATTTTAGTTAGACCCTTAATTTAAGTGGTGCATAATGGTATCTGTCATGTATCAGTTATGCTTATGAACTATTATTCGCTCCACAGAGTTTTATACACTGACTGCGGTGGTCATTAAATGCCTAAACTGACTGTAATTCCGTTTGGTTTTATTATGTTATTTTACAATGCCATATATCACTAAGAAAAAAGCCTGTACTCCCACTTCAGTTAATCTAGTAAGCCAACTTTAAATAATTTCTGAACAGCCCAGAGCAAATCCATCTTAGTTGTACTATAACATGAATACATTAATAACATTGTCAATTCGCATGGGAGAGAAATAGGGGAATGTACACTTATTTGGCCTGTAATTATTAGCACATTTCACACAGCAGTGCTCACCCCGATCTCTTTCAGGTCTTTGTCCTGCAGGGTCTGCAGAGGGTCGATGAAGTTCTGCTTCACATTGATGTCCAGGGAGTCCTTCACGTCCGACATTTGCTTCATGGCCTCGCCGATGTCAACCAGCGCAGACCCTGGAGGGAATTTTGGAGATACAATGTGAGAATGACGGTTTTCTCTGAGAAAGTAATCACGCACCACCTCAACAACACAGCCCTCAAGAGATCAGCATCTGCTCAATTTGTCACAGGCAAAAAATTTATAAAAAAGTATTGACCCATTTCCACAGCCTGGCTGAACCTTGCTGAAGCAAATTGCTTAGATAAATCCATTTGGGAAAGGTGCTTTGACACCTCATACGGCCTATACATGTCAATAGGAAGTCACCACTTTAAGGGTGTTTGTTGGCGATTGCTTCTAATATTGAGGTTTCTTTGTAAAGTGCTTATATTGCGCACTTTAAGTGAGAGGGACGTATCGATCCAGCCACTAGGTGTCAGAGGTGAGTTACTTACAGGGACAGAACTCTCGCACTTAGGCGCGGATGCTGGACATGCCTGTAAGGGTGTGTGTGCATAGCGATAGCATTACAGCAGGACTTTGGGGATTAGGAGGGGGAAGCTCACCGAACGCGGAGTCCTCCCCCAGCTCCCTGCCGTAGCGCAGCATGCAGTCTCCCAGAAGCCCCTCCGGCTGGGGGTAGCCCGTGGTCTTCACCTGGCCCCGGATTTTGGACATCGTGTTCAGCATGCCCAGTTTGGCTCTGGATGCTGAGGACGAATCATAAACGGAGGACAAGTATGATGTCATACGCATCTTTGGAAGTGCAGGGCAGCTGTGAAGGTTGTCTGAAAATATGATTAGTCAATCCTCTGGACACCGCTGCATTCGCTCCCCACAATAATGTTAGCATCTGTTTTCCATGATGACTGAGAGATATAGCTCTGATTGGTGCTGTCTCTACTGTAGTACTGTGGACAGCAGTGTACATAGCACAATTCCAAATATTTTAAGAAATATTAGAAAAATGTATCTATTTATCTAAAAATAATTATTAATTATTTGGAACATGAGGTTAATTGTAAATTTTTTGCAAAGAAACAGCAGTAAATGGTAAACATACTTAAACAGCGACAACCCGGTAGATTTAATTAGATTTGGAATGCCAAGCCTGTTCAATGGATTTAAGATTCCGAATGAACCACACAAGAAATTAAACTGATCACTTAAGGCCAGCCATTTTAATTAACTTCAGGATATCACATCTGCTATAGGATGAATATTGCAGTACTTAAAAGTACACCAATTTCAAAGCTTACTCCCTAAAAGAGTAATACCGTACCTGGGTTTGGTTGGAGGTATTCTGTGGTTTTGGACAGGATGTCGAAAACAGATTTGTTGGTGACATCAATTTTCTGGAATAAAAGAAACAAATTTTAGCAAAAACACATTTAACGATCACCACTGACACTGAAGAGTGTTTTTCCCCTTTATGTCCCGGTGAGAACATCCTGGTGGCGGTGCTGGAAGGCTGAAGGCTGCTCCTTCCAGACGGCTCTCTTACCCGCTCCATTTCCATGAAGTCTTCATCCAGCTTGGTCCCCTCTGCCCCACTTATCTTCTCACTCAGAAGCTACGGCACAGAGAGACGGAGATCAGCGCTAAAGTACCGCCACATGAAACCACTGGCAGTAACATCTCCGGGGGTGCAGGGTGTGGTGCCCATGCCCATCCCGTCCTGCCAGATAACTCCCACGCTAACCTCACCCGTCTCCCCGCCAGGGTACGCTCCAGCTGAGATAAGAAGACTTTCAAAACCGGCCGTAACCTCCAGCAAGAGAGAGGACTTGATGGTGATAATGATCTGAATCTTATTGGGGGCACACGGTTCTGCCTGGCACTAGAAACAGCAGGTCTAGCTCCTTCAGCGAACGGATTGATGGCTGTTCCCCTGCCCCCGGCCCTCCAGGGCACTGAATTTGCGACCAGCCAGCATGTGAACACTGTGATAATATGAAAACACTCAACGTGAGTTTAGTGCTAAGTGACCTCACTCCTGATGGCCAATAAAGATAACTGGGGGAGCTCTTGAATTTCTAATGACACAGTAAACACACATTAGCACACGTCCTGTATTGTGCTGTAATACTGCCATAAAAAAGACCAACCAATGAAAACCATACTGTATAGAGATAGAGAAAGGCAGTGCAACCTTATCCAAGGCACCTCTGGTCTGGGGTGTTCCTTTTGTGGTCCAGTATGCATGGCATTTGGGTCCTTGAAGCTGAAGCTAATCTCATTAGAGGTGACAGATTATTGGTTGCAACAACAAGCCCCGGCACTATTTTCCTCTAAATGACTGCGCCTCTGCATGTTGCTAATGAAAGCCTGTGATTAATTATTAAAAGACTAGGAGTATAGAAATAGCAGAAATTCAGAAGATATTGAACCCGCTGAACAGAGCTGTTCAATTAATTATAGGTGAGACAAGGTAATTAATTCAGAATAGTTGAAAGTTTTATCTCTCTACAATATGCTAATATCTTATGTGACACCACCAGCAAGACAGCAGTGGCCTCTATTGATAATAGGATTATGATGGAGAATGGAGTTCTGAACATGCAGCCATTCAAATGGCTGAAGAACTGATGCAGAGCAAATATGCAAATATAACTGTGTGAAATGTATGCATCCAACTACATAAATATGTAAAGCTTATTTTATTTGTATTTCATATGTAAGCTTTTTAATTGTTTTATGTTATTGAAAAACATTTTTATTTTCTTATTTCAATTTTAATTTCAAGGAGTCTGTTTGACTCTGTTTATTTCATCAGAAATAAATGGCCCTCGTCATTTAAAGGACAAGGAAAGGCACTGCAGATTGTAATTTACTAAAAATAAGTTTTACTGTAGCTTGATATGATTTTAAAGATTACAGAAATACCATACTAATGTAAGGGCTATACAATTATATTATGATTGATAATTTCAGATTGTCAGTCATTTGGACATATGTCTCTGCACAAACAGAAACAAACCTTCAACACACCAGTATGCCTCCATCGGAAGAAGAAGTTTGATGCATCGAACATGGCCATAATGACATTATGTCAAATAATGACTGACACAATGTAATCTAGTCATTTCAGCCTGACTGCTCATTATGAATTAAGCAATTTTCCCTTCACAGTCACTGGCCTGCACACAATATACATTAAGTTGTACCGTCTTCACCGATAGCTACATTTGTAGATTCCCCATATAACTGCAGGTGAACAAATCACTGTATTGAGAGCATAACATGCCATTTAATGCTAATGACCTGAATTATCATGGGAGACAGGGACATATCCAACTCCATTGGCCACTGTGCCTAAGACACACATCTGGCTCAGAGAGCCGCATGCTAAAAGAAGCTTGCCACTCATTGCTACCAAACCCATGCACATGGAAAAATGAAAACTTTGAGTGAATCTATGGCTAAATAATTGTCATCGCTAATTCATGGCAGCTTGACCACAGCAATTTAGCACACCTTTGGCAGCTCTTCGCTCTGTTGCTCCCACAAAACTGACAGGCCTGAGAAAATGTGAACCGGCAGCAAAGTCAATGTTGCAATAAATTATCCAGAATGGTTTTACATCAAATTTTGGGCCTAAGAGGAGCTCAGAGAAGCACATCAAGCATTCAGCCATCTCAGATTAATTTACTCTGTGAGATCCCCCCAACAAACTACTGAGTATAGTTTATGCGAAAAGCACTACAGTAGGTTTCAGCTAGGCCCAAGTTATTTTAAAACTGCTATCCCAACAGTGCTGGGGCTCCAAATTGAAAATAGGCTTTGTAATAATATTGTCTGAATTCCAAGACTGTTTCAGACCAGCACAGTACAGCAGAGCATTCCCTCGCCTACAGGTAGTTTTATTCAACCTCCTGCTTACACGCCAGTCCACGGTCAGCTTTATTAAGGCCAAACAGTTTGTTTAGAACAGGACCCCATTCTTTGGCAGTTCTAAGACGATTAAACATACTGTTGGCGATTACATTGAGAAAGAATGCAGGCTTGGATTTGTGCTAATCAGGTCAGTGAGAAGTGGACCAGAAGAGATCTAACAGTGACTTAGGGAACTGCCTAGAGTTTACTGTAAATATAGACATGAAAGGCTAGACAGGATTTAAAAGCTTGGTAGAAAAAAATAAAAAATAATTTATTTAATCCCAATGGGCTACAAATCCTCGACTTTCAAAATATATTTTAAAAAATGTGATGGCTGCTACTGTAATAAAACTACAGGAATGCTGGTAAATAAAATACATTTGCAGTTCATTCTGTGTTTGAATGCTGAATAGATTAGCATGAAACATGCTTTAAATATGTGCATTTCATACGAAGGTACACAAACCATACACATTCAATGCATGATATAACTGGTGTAAAAGCACCATTTGACTAATATGAGTGCCGTTTTGATCATAACCACAGCAGCACGTCAGCAGAATCACCCACACAGCAGAGCCCTGTCTCTCTGAGACACTCAGCACACTCCTTCGTCTCTACGTAATTAAACAGTGTTCGTGTTGGTCTCGCGTCTGCTGAGAGAAGGAAGGGTCTCGTGCCAGTGAACTGCTCCCATTGCCCTCGATCAAGTCTCACGGACATGAAAGCCATACTGTAACGCCTGGGTGGCTAATGATCTCTGTTCCATTAATATTGCACGAGGCGTCCATTTCAGACTCTGAAGGTGTGATGCGTTTGATGAATCTGACGTCACGTTTCAAAAGGCTAATGAAACAAAGCCCCCACACCTCTGCTAATGACAGAGGATGAGATGGAAAGTCAGGTTTTTATCTTCGGTATGGGAAAAGAAAGACTCAAAATGTTCGACAGTGAACAACAGTAATGAATTTAAACAGTTGAAGCACAGGAGCACTCTAAAACTCAAATGGCAACATTCGAAGAGTGTTCAACCAGAGAGAGCACAAAGTGAGGCTGCAAGTGGACCATTAATGTACTGTGTGTCATAGGCCGGGCTAAAGCTGTTTGGCCATTTATAGCCCTTGATTTTCCTCTGGTATGTCATTGTCTTTTGAATATTTTTCATCTGCAAACATTACATTGCATTCCTACACTGTACATTCCTGTAGGTAGAAAAAAAACATGACTGGGACCAGGCACATATGTAGTGTGACACAACACATTGTATTAGGCAATGTGTTCTGTTGAAAGAACTGCACCTCCTGATGAGCTTGCTTTAACCTGTTCTCCAGTTTTAAAAAAACAGAAGTGAATAAATGGCAAGCTCTTACCAGGTCACAAATTGTGCAATCTTGAATTAAACAGAAGGGAAAACTTGTCATATTAAATAGTATTAAACACAAGATTACCAAAAGAACACAAATGCAGGAATACATTGAATCAAGTGAAATCTCCTTTAATACAAGTCAAACATCTGAGAGAGAAGACAGTGAGCTAAGGTAAGCTTTCAACAACATTCACAAAGAGAGGAAAGACAGCCAAATGCCTCAATTCCTGTAGCAAAGGAACAACAACTGCATACGTAAGACAAGAGTGCAGAAAGTGCTATGACTGCAGGAAGTAGTTGTAGACATAGGATATGGTGGGGGGAGGTGAAGTGACAATATGGTTGATTCATATAAATTCCGGAGACCTGTATTTAAGTTTACTTATTCAGGCAGGGTGACACAATGTCGATCAATATTGTAGGCAAGGCTTTTTGTCCAGTGTGTCACCGTGTGGCAGAAATGTAAAGGAGTCCTGCAACGAAGGTAAATGAAAACATATTGGCACATTGAGTAAAGCCTGATTAAGAAGCGGCACAATCAGCTCTTTCTCTTAGCGCTGAAGGAGAAAAATCTATTTGCTTCATGCGTAGAGCTGGGTGTACTCCGCTGCCAATATCCAAATGCAAAAACGTCCCCACCGTCCAGAAAAAACAAATTCTGTTCCCTCCCTCGCTCCAGATGGAGCCAAGCTCTGCTGCAAGAGGTCGAGGACTGTGCTGCTTCTGACGTGTCCAGAACAAACCAAAACATCTGTCTGTATGAGAGAAGCCAAGCAGCCATCTTCACCCAGAGGTCTTCTCTTCCGGCATGTTCAGTACCATCTCTGGCCTCCAGAACAAGGTGCTCTCTCCCCAGGTTGAGCTGTATATCTCCTATTGACTGATACTGGTGTTACACAGGGACAGAATTAGGGGCCTAAAGAAGGGCCCACAGACGAGAGGGGCACATGGAGCCAGAAGGGGTGCTGTGTGAAGTGCTGTGGGGCATGAGGAGGACCGCCTGGCAGACTGCTGAACCTGAGAGACCCCCTGCAACATGGTCCAGGGCCAGGAAGACACACTTCCCCAAAAGGACTAACAAGTAAAGTACTGGACTCCAAGCTTTCACTTACCAGGCACCAGATACAGGAAGGGTTAAGGACCTTGGACTGTTTAACATTGGAAGAAACAAGATGGTATGCTATGCTAATACTACAGGTGCTGTAGGCTCTGCTTATAGCAGAATGTTATCAGATAGTTGAGTGTATAACTGTTGGGAACGCGTGAAGACAAATATTTTCTGATTTCATGTATTCCAAGTGGAATCTGTATTCAGACACACAGATGCTCTCTGAATTTGACTAACATAGCAGACTTTTAGCCTGTAATATTTTGCTTCGGTATTTGCTTGCAGGTTTTGTGATCGAACTATACCTGTCTGCACATTGCTCTTAAAAGCATTTGTAGATACGATCCAACAACAAGGCTTCTATTACATAGGTCTGTAATATCTGACCTAAATATCTGATTTCATCAGGAAGACAAACTACATTTAGAAACATAGAAAAAAATCCTCAGCCTCAACGAAACGCTGCAGGTCTCATATGACCAGTGTTTCTAGGACGTTACCCCAGAGAAGCAGAGCTGGCCAAGCCTGGCAGAGCTTCCAAGTGCAAATGAGATCAGGATGCTCTAATAGAATGGCACCAGACTCTGTCATGAAACCCAACTGAATCGCATGTGGAGACCACGCATGCAAACAAACCATTACACGATGAGCAACATTCAAGGAGTTAGCCAACCCCATACACTGTAGTTAGCCAACCTCATACATAAACCAAAAACGCCATGCTCCAGCCCTGAGAGTCACAGGACACAGGTCTATAAGAATTATTAATCACCATTACTGTTCTGCTCCCTTCATACTTATGAAACCTAAATATGTTGAAATAGTATGCCGCACTTCAATCATACAGCATGCACTGCAGCCTATATTTTTCAAAGTCCATATACACACAGTTAGAACTGTATTAGGTATTTATTAGACGTGTTACGTCTTCTGTTGCTGTAGCCTATCCACTTAGAGGTTTGACGCATTGTGTGTTGAGAGATGCATATCACTGTTGGAATGTGTGGTTATTTATGTTACTGTCACCTTCCTGACAAAGTTTCCTGTTGAACTTATAATAGTCAGGAGACACAATTATTGTAGTATCTATGGCATATCTGACAACAGCAGAGTGGAATCAAATGAGCCTCAAACCTTGGACCCTTGATTATTTAAAAACATTTGTGTTCCATACTGTATCAGCATAATTTACAGCTGAATCTAGTCCCACCCCCAATTCCCATAGAGATCCATTCGAATGCAAAGAGTTTTAGTATCACTTGTAGGACAACCTGAAAATAAGATATCCAGACTCAGATGATGTTGATAGGTCACAGACATCAGGAAGTCCTGGCATGCAAATCATATGCAATCAAAAACAGAACATGACTACTTTATTTGACATTATGTTAATTTGTCTCAATACATTGAAATAGGGAACTACATATAAAAAATGCTGCGATTACTACATGGTGAAATTAAAATGTATAAAAATGCCATTTGATAAAAGCTCTGAGTCTGTGCTTTGATCATATATTAATTGTTTGATTACAAACAGAGAAAATATTAAATATTAAATCAGAAAAAGACAAGGTGACCTCAAACTTTTTAACAGTAGTGTGAAAATACGGTATGCAATTGTCCCAATCAACACTGTATAATTTTTTTTAATCAAATTTGTTGTGAAGGAATGTTCTTTTATGGTGTGTTTGTGTACATTTTTCTTTTCAAAGGAAATCCCAAACAAGAACAAAGAACTAATTTTTTATTGAAATCTCACTTCTTTTCATTTGCACTAACAGTGAAGGCACATAATCTCTTCTGCAAACTGACTGTAAATGAAGTCTGAGTCTGTGAAATGAACGTGTAGCAGTCTCCAGCACTCACAGGCACTAATCTGTCGCTGGTGTAAAGTGCACCAGCTGGGTCCTAACAGCAGAGGCCCCACGGGCCCAGTGACACAATGCAATGCCTTATGAGACCATTAGCAAGCTTTGTTACAGACCCTTTCAAACACCCAAAATAACCACAGAAACTAAAAAACAACACATACAAAACCATCTAGCTGTATCTAGCTGAATCTAGCTGTTTTTAGCATTGAATGCATCTTATCGTATATAGCCTTGCATTGTGACTAGTTATCAAAGCAGAAAATATTAGGGCTGCTTACTCAGACCGGCTATGCTATGAATGGACCCTGCTTCCCTCATCTCCATGATTCAACTTTGACCTCTAGTGATGAAGCACTGAAGTGCAGCCTTCTGCCAGGAAGGACCAACAGCCTAATAAAATGGCCTTGGGTTGATGCTGATTGCAGTACACGGCCACACGGATCCACATGTCAAAGGTCAACGCAGAGCACTGTGGCAGAGCCAAGAGCATCTGGAACCACACCACTTGACCACGAGTGTGCCGATGATTATTATCATTAGCGCAAGTGAGCCGGGCGCTGTGAGCTCACTCATCAAGCAGCAACAGCTGGATCCCAGCTAGCGTTATCAAGGCACATGCAGTAAAGAAAACACAGCTTGCTAATTACAGTACTATCAGCCTCCCCACAAACCAGGCCATAATCCGTCCATAATTCCCAAATGTACACTCATGGAGCGCATGAAGTGGCAAATGTACAATTTAACTATTAAATTTCATACAAATAAAATTTCATACAAATCAGCACTGTTCTGGCGTGAGTCTTCCTACGCTAAAGAGGAAACAGAATGCCCTTGCCTCTCTTCCAGTCAGGTTTCCTGAATGCAATGAACAATGCACAGATAAATACAGAACAATTGCTATAGAGTGGAGATTAAATGAGTAACTGCAACCTTTTCCTTCCTTTCTGAACTCTGACAATATTAGCATGGGACAGAAAGACTACTACCGGAATAGTTCACCATTATTATTTAGATGTGTTGGGGACAGTTCTGTTTACACACATTGCATGCACACACTGGGTTTAAAGTTTAAAGTTGGTATTTAAAGCCAATCAAATAGGAGTTAAGGCATGCAGTGAAACAGTCTGGATCAGGTGCACTCCAAATGATGTCACAACTTATAAGCAATATGTCCCAACAGTAATATTGGCTAGTTATTTTGTAACAAGTACTATAACCAAACTTAAATGCCTGGACCTCTCCCGGTTTTAAATCCTCAAGAAATATTCCTTTGCTCATTTTGTACTGGAACGAGCCAACGAGTCATTTCATAAGAGGCACAGAAGTCATTATTCTCCATTAGAGCAAGCCAGCGCTTTAGTGTACAATTTACTTGCATTAATTATTTGTTTCCAATTTAACAAACAGTAGTTGATAATAAAAACTATCCTAGCGTATGATGTTTAAAACCCTCAACAATTACAATAAATGCTTATACAATGATGTCACATGTCAGTTTGTGTAAGGGCCATCATTACCAAAGATATTACTTCAGTCCCCAGCCCTAGGGCCTACAGTAAGGCGGATTTTTTTCCAGAAGGCCAATGCTGAGTACACACTGTTGAAGTTTGGATCGGACAGAGCATTTCCAGAAAATGTCCCAGTGGGAAGAGCAGATTCTGACTCAGGAATGTCCCAGTGGGAAGAGCAGATACTGACTCAGGAATGCTCATTAGACAAACATCTCCAGTCCTCTATCCCAGGGACTCATGGGCAGCAGTGAGAGACACAGAGGCAAAGGCAGCAGTGAAAGGACAAGTATGAGTGTGCAGTTAACAGCACTGCAGCACTACACTGGGAGCTCTCTCAGTGCTTCATGGACACTCCGGTCAGTCATAGACATAGAGCTATACAGTCAATACAGGAGAAGTTTACGATATGATTTCTTCTCTTTTTTTTTAAAGAATCAACTTGAAATCAAAATTTGAATATGAATGTTGATAGCTGAAGTATTGCACTAATTTCTGCAATGTTCAGGGACCTTTTTGGGTTTAGGAGATTTTCCACCCCTTGGGGTAAAATATTCCACACGCGACTATGGAAATGTGTCCAGGTCTGATATGTAGAGCATGAGAATGATATTCCTCTGCTGTCTTGAAGGTAGGCGAGAGGTATGTCCCTGCTAATTTACACAGAGTGCTTTGTCAAAGTTTGACAAACATTATGAACTTATGAAGGCACAGTGGCTTAATGCTTGCCGCCCAACGCAATCCCAGCCTCATGCAGCGTCTTCCACACGCTCCTGTATTCTGTTCTATGCTTTCTATACTTTGCTGTAATGGGCCGGCTTGCAACAGTATGCACCAGGAAGGGGAAGAAACACTTCTGGAACCACGTTCACTTACCTCCAATAAGCCAACTCTCAAGAGTGGATCATCATATGATTCCAGTGCATAATGGAGTTTTAATAGTTGCGTGTGGCCCATAAGGAAACCCACAGAGGCCGTGGTAATATCTGCCCCTTGCTGTAGCCATAAACATTGGCGTCCTCAGAGTGCCTGCAGAATACAAACATGTGCACTTTTCCTGCAGGCTTCCCCCAGGCCACCTCCTCCAGAAGGGGAGGAAATGGTGCCGGTCGGATGAAAGGGAGAGCGACACATCTGTGCCATCGGTGGTTTCATCCGGCCTGCGCGTTAAAAAAGCTGCACAAAGCTTCGGTCCTCCAGGCCTCAGAAATGGCATAAGCAGAGAACAGCCTGTCCACAGTGCAGCATGCGGGGTACAGTACACCGAGAGTGCTGTGCAAAACAGGAGCGGGCTTCACCGGGCAGGTGAGGCTCTTCCACGGACCAATCGGCACCACCCACAAGCCACTGCAGGCTCCGGGCGCTACGTGGTTGGGAAAATGCCAGGATCCTAATTAACAGCATTGTGTTTGGAGGCATTTCCATTTCAGCACAAGTGGAAGTGGGATGAAACAATAGAGGGAGCCAGGAGAGACCACCCCCCACTACACACACACACACACACACACACACACACACACACACACACACACACACACACACACAGGATGAGTCACAGGGCTCTGCGCAGTGTGGTGTCACCTCCCTCACTCCTGGAGGCCTGGCGGCTGGGCGTCACAACATGATCTGCTGGCTCGCTCTAGTTCTCTGCGTCTGTGATAACATCATCTGCTGGTTTTAGTTCTCTGTGTCTGTGATAACATCATCTGCTGGCTCACTCTAGTTCTCTGCGTCTGTGATAACATTATCTGCTGGTTTTAGTTCTCTGTGTCTGTGATAACATCATCTGCTGGCTCGCTCTAGTTCTCTGTGATAACATCATCTGCTGGCTCTCTCTAATTCTGTGTCTGTGATAACATCATCTACTGACTCGCTCTAGTTCTCTGCGTCTGTGATAACACCATCTACTGGCTCGCTCTAGTTCTCTGTGTCTGTGATAACATCATCTGCTGGCTCTCTCTAATTCTGTGTCTGCGATAACATCATCTGCTGGCTCGCTCTAGTTCTGTATGTCTGTGATAACATCATCTGCTGGCTCGCTCTAGTTCTGTGTGTCTGTGATAACATCATCTGCTGGCTCGCTCTAGTTCTGTGTGTCTGTGATAACATCACTCTAGTTCTCTGTGTCTGATAACATCATCTACTGGCTCGCTCTAGTTCTCTGTCTGTGATAACATCATCTGCTGGCTCGCTCTAGTTCTCTGTGTCTGCGATAACATCACTCTAGTTCTCTGTGTCTGTGATAACATCACTCTAGTTCTGTGTGTCTGTGATAACATCACTCTAGTTCTCTGTGTCTGATAACATCATCTACTGGCTCGCTCTAGTTCTCTGTCTGTGATAACATCATCTGCTGGCTCGCTCTAGTTCTCTGTGTCTGCGATAACATCACTCTAGTTCTCTGTGTCTGTGATAACATCACTCTAGTTCTCTGTGTCTGTGATAACATCACTCTAGTTCTCTGTGTCTGTGATACCATCACTCTAGTTCTCTGTGTCTGTGATAACATCACTCTAGTTGTCTGTGTCTGTGATAACATCACTCTAGTTCTCTGTGTCTGTGATAACATCACTCTAGTTCTCTGTGTCTGTGATTACATCACTCTAGTTGTCTGTGCCTGTGATAACATCACTCTAGTTCTCTGTGTCTGTGATAACAGGAGCCTGTTGTTTTCTCCCTGGGCCCCAGGGGGTGGGGAGTGGGGGGCATTTCACCGGTGTTTCCTGAGAGACGCTAGAGTCCGCTCCGTACCCTTGGCTGGGAACATCCTGCTGCTGTCTGGGAGGGGCTTGTTTTCATAGGCAAGGGGGACAATGGCTGCCCCCCCTCCCCCCACAAACCCTGCTCATAATCCCATTTGCTGTAGCAAAGTCCCTGCTCTCCATTAGTGCACGGTGTTGCGAAAGAGTCGGCTGGCAAGCTGAATCAAGGTTTCAGGAACTAAACCTAACAGACATTGACTTACATCTACCCCTATCACCGACAAGTCAGAACATTTCACAAGTACTCAGCCATCCTTTACTGTACAAGACATGACTCACCAAGTAAGCAGGAAAAGAAGCCATCTCAAGAACACAGACTACGTGCCTTTCAAAAACAAAACACATTAAACACACATTGCGAGCACAGTAACAATCACAAACTGCTCTCACATTGATTTTGTCGATCACTACGCAGAGACAGATTACTGCCTCACTGTGCATGGTGACAATGGCCCACTTAAGCACTAATTGATGCCCCTTTTTGTACAATTGACTGATTTCCCAAAGAGAATAACATGACAGCTGGTACATTCTACAAAATGGCCACTGGACCCTGCCATTACTGATAATGTGTTTACTACCAGGAGTGCCGATTAAAACCATCAGTCACAGTGAAGGTGGATGTAGTTCTCATACACACAAATGCTTCCATGTAACATCCCCTGTTCGATCCCCCATCCGGGCTGTGTCGAAGTGTCCCTGAGCAAGACACCTAACCCCCCAAATGCTCCTGACGAGCTGGTCGGTGCCTTGCATGGCAGCCAATCGCCGTCGGTGTGTGAGTGTGTGTATGAATGGGTGAATGAGAAGCATCAATTGTACAGCGCTTTGGATAAAGGCGCTATATAAATGCCAACCATCCCCAAATTCCATTCATCTGATAACAGGTGTTTATCATGCATGCGGTACTACTGCCATAATGCCTAACCCTCAGAACATTACAAAATGGCCAAACCTGTAACAGATGCTACCTTTAAGAACCCACACCTCGTCATTCAGATCCCCATTCCTTCTGGTCTTCACCAGTGCTTTTCTTAATTCACTCCTGCCACACTTCACACTTCTACCCAGCCTACCCTTGTTTACCCCTGAAGCCAAAATCAATAAATCCTTCCCTGGCAAATCTTCCTCATTTAGAAATATATCACCACTACTGCACGCCATACTCATATTCCAAGGTGGGTGATATGGCGATCTGAAAAACACTGGTACAACCTTGCCATTTCACACAGAATGCGAAGATCCTCCTTGAAACTTTTCTGAAAAGGTATGGTTGCTAACTATCAAACAAAATAAAACAAAATAACAAAAAACACTGTTTATTAATCATGTTATCATGATTACTGATTTGTTTATTAACCATAGCAATACCAAATATTGCTTTATATCATGTAATGCTGAAAAATATGTTTTGGGCCTATTGCCCACCTGATTAATGATTAATAAACAAAAAGAAAAGCAAGCTATGGCTTTGGCTGCCCCTGAGTAATGAATATCATTTTCATACAAAATGACCCTTTCTGACAATCTTCTTTTAATATTTGAAACATTATTTTCACTCCCAAATGTATCACAGGAATTGTATTAAAATACGGGTTTCCATGGTTTCCAGCCCACAAACGCAGTGGCATCGGGCTTCACTCTGAGGCTACGGCTGCCACAGTCTCCGCAGCGCTGCAGACTCCTCCTGTCCCTGCCGTGGCCTGGCCTGCGACCAAGCGTCCGCTCTCAGGCGGCTCTCCGGCGGAGCGTGGCCCCGGCTCCCCTGCCCCGGCCCCCGGGCCCCTGGCCCCCGGCGCTCCCTCTCCGTCAGCGTCTGCCGCCGAAAGGGCGCGGGATACGCTGCTCTCACGCGGTTTCCAGCCAGCCACCTGGGAGTTTAGGGCACGTTTCACAGGCCCCGCACACAGGCGACAGAAGGGCAGAAATGATAATCGCACGCTTGATACTGAACGGCAGAGAACATCTCTAACGCTCGTGCACATTCCAGAATGGCTGTAATCGCGATTACCTACCCACAAGAAGGAGGAAGCAGTCTATACCGTCTATTCCGTTCAGAAAAAATTACCACACACTGTGAGAGGATGTGAAAGGAATTTGTTGCTCTAACTGACATAGGAAATGTAACGAAACATGCTGAAAGAGGACGCTCAGTGCCATCCCTTTTCATTAGAGCGCTCATTGAAATAACTGTACTGCCTTTTGTAATGCCTGTGTACACACGTAGCTGACCGAGCCCAGAATCCCCAGGCAAAGCACACAATCATTCCCACTCAGGCTTCGCCCCTCGGCCTACAGCAAAGCCTTTTCTTTGTGCCGAGTTACACGTTTACAGGGGTTAGACAGCTCAAAGCACATTCACTGCACCATAATGGTGCACAGCAGGGAGATTCACTCCGAACACCGTGCTGGGAGATCCGCACCAGGTGTGTGGATGGTCTGTCAGGCGAGGCCTAATCACTGTATTTAGGCAACTTGCTTTAACATTACAGGTGCTCAAAAATAATCATGGGTAGAAAACACCCAGTAATAAGCACAGACAGGGCCTACCGCATGCAGATGACGATGCATGGAAAGACCTGTTGTTCTGCTGTTTTCATGTTTATGCTTCAGTGTGGCCTTTGTGCAGGTTTCAGATGTGAACAAAGAAGATGTGTTATCCAGAAACATGCCTGACAGCCAGTTAGTTTCTCCACCAAAAAAATGAATTCAGCATTTGCTTTTAATTTTCTTGAGCATTCCAATGGCTCTATCGGCTGTTTGTTCATTTTTAGCATATCTACAGAATGTACTGCACTAGTAGCCTCACAGTAATGGCTCCATTCACGAGAATGAATTGACCATAGGATGTTAAAGATGTTTATTTATTCAACACATTCTAATGTTACTGAAACTAATCAAATAACCAAAACTTCCCTCCCATTCTATTGTGGCCAAATATCCTCAAATGCCATAGAAGTGTGCATATAATTACAGCTCTCTGGGTTCAATCAATTGTCGTCCTTAAATCTGACTCACCACTAAATGCTAAAGTGTTCATTTTCATCTTAGCAAGGATAGTAATCACCAAAATGAACCTGCCACTCGGTGTTTGTGAAAAAAAAAACGCATGTATTCTTAAGTGAAGATTAAAGACGAAGGTGGACTGAATCTGGACAAACATTGGAGTGCAGGAGCGCTGTCTGTTATTTAAGCACGCTCATGTCCTGTGTGCAGAGTGCAGGCCAGCGCAGGGCTGGGGATGAGGGACGTCACAGCGCCAGTTTCAAAGGCACGCTGCTGAAATGTTCATGAGCCATGGGGCGGCCGCACACGCTCAGATCCTGAAAACTCATCCATTAATGTTTAATGCGGCCCTTTTTATAGCCAGGGTTACATCAATATAAAATGGCTAGCTTTCCCCTTACCTTTAGACACATAGCATAAATAAATATGTACAAATGTCTGTGTGCCATCATGTGACTATTGATGGGGGAAAACAAAGTACTTGTTTAAGGGTCCAGCTTGCTTGTGCATCTATATTACACACATTTGCAGGGTACATTATACATTGTATATTTAATAGTATGATGTAGGTGCTGTATTGTACTTTCATTTTGACAGGCAGGAAGTAGCCGTGTGGGCATTGAGAGTGTTGCACTGTCTACGTACAATAAAGTGAAACCTTGACACCTCACGAGACAAGCCACAAAAAACGTCTCTGAACATATGACCTTTAACGGTTAGGACATATACGTCATGAATCGCACACCATTTCATATGACAGTGAGTCACTTGAGAGCTTGTCAATTTCCAATTTCAATTGCCAGCTTTAGCATGGATACAGCCTGGTCTTGTGCATGTACAATTACATTTGAACTTAAAAAGTTGGACATACAATGAAATGCATCACAAGGTAAAAACTGGATAGGAGCTCGGAAACTGCATGATCATGTTCATAATTTGTGCAACAGCCTCACCCAGGGAGGGAGGGTTTCAGCTGGCAGGGGAACAATGCATCATGGGAAAGAGCATTCCCTCTGGCTTGGCCAAGACAGGGACCTGTATCATTTGCACAAGTACAGCAGTCCTCCATTGCAATGTCTACACAGCTCAGCCGGTGGACACTAGAGTAACAAGAATCTGTGCTTGTCTACACACATTTCGGATGACGTAACTTAGTACACATATTTCGGATGATGTAACTTAGTACACACATTTCGGATGATGTAAAATGTACACACATTTCAGATGACTTAAGTTAGTACAGACATTTCGGATGACGTAAGTTAGTACAGACATTTCGGATGCCGTAAGATAGTACACATTTCGGATTACATAAGTTAGTACACACATTTCGGATGACATAAGTTAGTACACACATTTTGGATGACATAAGTTAGTACACACATTTTGGATGACATAAGTTAGTACACACATTTTGGATGACGGAAGTTAGTACACGCATTTCGGATGATCCTAAGTTAGTACACACATTTCGAATGACGTAAGTTACTACACATATTTCGGATGACGTTTCGAAGTTAGTCTCCAGGGCGGGTGTTACAGCAACGTGCTGGGCCTAAAAATACAACTGGCCAATCAAAATTATGAGATAAAAATGCTGATATTAAAAAGGGACCCACATAACACTTGACGGAAAACTGTATTCAACCGCTGCAGTCTGGTCAGACAGCCCTACACTGAACAGAGAAAGCGAAAACGGCAGCTATTATCCCTGGACAGCAAACATGGCACTTTGAGCTAGGAAAGGGCTCTGGAGTGAACTCACACATTCGAGGTGCATGCAGCGTTGATGGGTTTTATTTATTTAACCTTTATTAAATTAGGTACGTTCGTTCAAACTAGTTCTCATTTATACAAATGACATGGTTAATAGGCAGCCGATACAATGCATACAAAAATATCATACATGACAAATTCGGCACACAGTACAAATCACTTTCAATGGAGCTCTGACCCCAATAAAACCAGGAAATGAGATCAGACACTCAGTTTCAGTCTCCAATGCATCTCATTCCAATCATTTGATCTCACACTTTAAGGTCATGTGCTGTCTTTTAGTAGTCCCACCATGGTCCCAGAACCAGAAAAATCAAGGGAGTAAATCTCATCAGAAAGGGTTTTCTGCTCTCGTCTTTCTAGTCGAGTCTTTCCAGTGCTAACAGCAATGCCAGCCCCTGTGCCCTTAGGTCTCCTAAAAGGAGATCTTCCAGACATCCAGTGCAGCTCTGTCAACATGCTTATCTTTTCTCACCATTTACACTTCACCATGCAACGGCCAGCTTCTTTAATATCGGCCATTTCACAAGGGTTACCCACCTGGACCAAACTGCTTCAAACTGGATAAAACTGGACTGGATTAATAACATTTCACTATTTTACTGGACACATTTTCAACCATGTGCATCCACCAACACAACGCTATGTTGTAATGTTATGTGTAATGCAAATTAAAAAGTAACTTACAGTATGGCAAAAGATAGTATTTCTTTAATGTTTGGTTTGATCTAAATATTTGTGGTGAGCATTACATTTAATAGTCATTATGCATGGTCACTCAAAGAACGGTTCTGCATTACCTAATCGTAAGCAATTTCTTCAATTCTATCTGTTTTTATCTCTATTTTTAGCTGTGTAGAATGTTATGGTACGTTGGAATCCACACAAATATGTGATGGAAGAAATATGATTCAGAGTGAAACCTCAGATAATTCATACTGCAGTGTGTTTGTCAGAGAGGAGTTCCACTGAATGAAACGGGCCTTCACTCAATTAAACTACCACTCCTGCCAGCTATTCTAAACACTCAGACCTTCATTGCATAGGCCTCATATTACCGTATTATTATAACAGAAGTCAAATGTTTACCTGAATAGTTCCCAGTGGTTTGATCAAATGACAATGGTATCATGATACTAAAGTCAAAAACATAGTAGATTTTGGCGTGCTGATCAAACACAACACATTACTATAAACAATAACCCCAAAGCACTATAAAAGTAATACAAAATGTCAGCTACATATAAATCTGAAGAAAGAAAAGCCTAGAAAATAGGCTATTAACTGACAACAAGAAATAAACAGATTTTATCCCCATTAACCTGGGAAACAACACTGCTCTTTGCTGTCCTTTTTTTTGCACAAAGCTGATAAGCAAACACAATACAAAGATTTGCTCTCTGGAACATGACAATGTCCGTGCAGGCATGACTGGAAAGGGTGTGTCCTGCTGGGTCCCTGCAGAATATGACCCATGAGCTGTACACACAAGCTGGGGATCAGCAGCGCGTTTATTTATTTAACAATGTCATTCTTCCACTCTCAGATTCAGTGGAAACCCAGAGCGGCGGCTACGGCTAGCGCTAGCTCTGAAGGGAATAACAGGAATTAAAACAAAAAAGTGGTTCAGATACCGATTGTTTTTCTTTTGTATCTGGACAGGAAAGAGTGCTTTGCCGAGGCTGGGAAAACAGAAGACCTGTTTTGTTTTCGGTCACCTAATAAAGGTCGTAAACTAAATGGAAAAAACAGACACAAACTATCAGGGCATAATAAGTATGCATAGCCTGAAAAGATGTTTAGTGCTTATGAGAGACTTAATAGTAATGTACAATTCAATATGGTACATAAGCCACATACAATGTACAGCCAAAACTTAGCGAGGCCTGCAAAACATACAAACATGGTTCATCATCTACTGAACAATCTTTGTCATTTCCAACGTTTAGCCCTAATGTGCAATCTGTTCATCAATTAAGGCTGAAAGTTTCTAGCATAAATACTAAATCAACCAGCAGGCCAAAACTCGAATTCTCCTGCACACCGCTTTAGGCATGCAGGTACCCAGATAAACTGAACCAATAGCGAAAGTTCTATTTATCAATCGATTCCCGTGGATTCTGAAAGGTCTTACGCAGTGAGGCTGAAAAGGACAATGAAGCAATAATAGAATATGCTGTGTCAGCCCTTGGCTGCTCATCCTTGAGGATAAGCAAAAAACCACCCCCAAAACCATACCTGACAAAATGCACTACTAAAGAAAGTAAGTCACTACTCTCTTTAAATGCACTGTACTTACTTAACACTTTTAGGCAGCTTGATCCATTAATGATACCATATCTGGTTATGTTATTATTAGACATCCAGCAGGCCTATATTCCTAAATCATAGGCTGAAAAAACAAAGAGCACTGAAAAGAATGTAAAACTAAAATACAGGATCATGCACAATGAACATTTTATTATCAGTTTCCTGGCTTTGACCACTGGATTCTGAATTCTTAGTGCAGCACATGATTTGAACTATAGGCCTGGATCCACAATGAAGTTTGGCACTTTCTCATATGTATGTTCTCATGTGATCTGAACACAGTATGGATACGTACTTTAACAGTTTGTATCTTCCTTTACTATAAAAATATAACCTGTACTAATCTCATGTACCTCTGTATCTCCATGAACATTTCTTCACCTAGATAGCCCCTGCGCTGCGACCAATACGATTACTTATTCCTAATACAGTATGTCAAATAATAGCATGCATTCCTGAGCAGAATGGGAGGCTAAGTTTGCCATTACCTAGCCTCGATAAACACTGAGAGGTCAATGTTCACTGCTGTTCATTTGTCCAGGCACTTCCAAATGAGATTCTGCTGAACAATACAGTATGTGCTCAAAGGCACAAATAAACAACTGTGGTGACAGACGGTGACTTGCTGGTCAAAGCTCACTCCGCTCATTCACTCCATTCTTTGAGATCTGTGGAATTATGACTGAAAAGTACTGACAGATGAGTTGTTTTCACAATACTAATAAGTCATGTATTTATGATGACTGTCCACTGAGGCTACAGTAAAACAAATTGATGTACGGTGTACAGCTAATTCAATAGTGTGCCTCTGTTTCAGATGTACACAGAAATTAATTTAAGGACTTACATTCTACATTCTCTATTTTTAAAATAGAGAGGAAAATAATCCAATAATTTAAGATATGTATAAAAAAAGTCAAATAGTGCTTTCCTTGAATGAGTCATTCAAATGTCATGTTATTTTGAGCTTAAAGATTTTCTGTTATGCAGCTAACTTGTGCTTACATAAATTTGTTATAAAAAAACAGAACATGAAAAAATGTCAGAACAATAGTGTAGCATACCGCTCAATAAATCGATACTATATAAACAGAGGATGTAAAAGATTCAATATCTAAAAAAGTTCAATAGTCCTTCTATGTTTCATAAGAGTTGCATACATTGGTTAACGGGACCGCTTCATCATTGCAATGTAAGCACCTTCAGACCACTATGTCCATGATGACAACCACATATAATGCAATGAGGGAGAGGTATGGAAGTTCACTGCAGACTTGAAAATGACAGCATCCCCTCTAACAAAGAAGCATTTGTCATCTCATTTTCTCTTCAAATATTAACAAGGCAAATGCACCACATCCTTGATCAGGGTATGCTACTTGGTTACAGAGCTTTACATGCAGTGCCTTTCAAATGTAATATAATGTTTTTGTCAGGTGCTGAATTAGTGTATGCTAATGAACTATTAAAAAGACAAGAGTTTATTCAATGTTGAAATGTTCAAAACTCACAAAGAATTCAGTGCTATGCGTCAACCAAGGCCTTCAAAGCTGAATCATAATCCATAAAAATTTTCAGTGCCCCAGTATTGATTTGAAGATATACCCTTTCTGGTTATAAGACAGAACAACTTATATCGATATATATATATATGCGTTAGTTTTGGAAACCACAATGCAGTCAATAGGACACATGCATGGAAGAACAAGGGAAAGGTTTAGAGTATTTCAGGTTGTAGTAACGTTTTGTTAGTATGTAGTATGTAGACTAATGGTTATTGTGTTTCAAATCATGCTCACATAGCCAGATGCAGAACTTGAATTAAATTACATGAAATGGCATGAAATAAAATTTAATTAATTCATTAATTATACTGAGCACATAACACACATGCACTTAGTGATCATCATTATTAGGTAGACCTGTACACCAGCTTGTTAATGCAAATATTTAGGCTAATCAGCCGATCATGTGGTAACTAAATGCATAAAAGCATGCTGACATGGTCAAGAGGTTCAGTCAGCTGTTTTTCAGACCAAATGTCCGAATGCGGAAGAAATGTGACTTTGACCATGGAATGATTGTTGGTGCCAAACAGGGTGGTTTGAATATCTCAGAAATGGCTGATCTCCTGGGATTTCCATGCACAACAGTCTCTACAGTTTGCAGAGAATGGTGCTAAAAACTAAAAACATCCAGTGAGCAGTAGTTCTGCAAGCAAAAATGGCTTGTTAATGAGAGAGGTCAGGGGAGAAGTCCAAGTCAAAGCTGCCAGGAAGGTGACTGTAACGCAAATAACCACACATTACAACAGTGGTATGCAGAAGAGCATCTCTGAACACAATACGCATCAAGCCTCTAAGTGGATAGGCTACAGCAGCAGAAGACCAATAAGTTTAAAACATAAGTCTAATAAATACCTAATAAAGTGCTCACTGAGTATATGTTTGCATTGGTAGGCACTTCCATTCAAAAAAGCTCATTTTCAACCTCAATATCTCACCCGTTTCATAACCAATCTCAATCCCATTTTGCAGGTCTACAATGGCAACTACTATTTTAGTATTGCTACATTGCACCATTTCTGTTATGAAAACCCTTAAAAAATTATCATTAAAAATTAAGACTTGTTTTGCACACAAAAATTATAATAAAATAAATAAAAAATCCGGACACAAGACCACTTATAATGTCCATAATTCAGAAGCATGCATGCTTTTTTCGAATTTCATGACAGAATTTCTACATTTCAACAATGAATTGACCAAAACTGTCTGTCCAAAGTGGAAAGCAAGCACCCAATTTGTGAAAACGTGTAGGATACAGGGCGGGCGAAAAGACACCAGCTTGGTCGGTGTACATAAACAGAAGACTTACAGCTAAATCGCCAGCTATTTTAGCTATTGTCATGAACACCAACAAATTGAGTTCACGAGGCTAGCCAGCAAGCTCTAGCTACACAGAAATTATTGTTGAAATGGAAAATAAGGACACTAATGAGCTATACTTTTACATCATGCGTTGGTATGCATGCTAGATATAAAAAGAAAACTTTGATTGAGAACTTTCAATTCAACCAAAAATGTATCATTCAATGAACGGCAAATTAATTAGCGTATAAGGAATGGGGAGGAAGGGCTTGCAAGACTAGATGTCCTGTAACTCTATTTAACGTTGGCAAGTGGGCCCAATAAATTATTTAATTTAAGCCAACTTCTCAACCAAGGGTTTTACTTTTAATGCATATATATTTAATTTATTTAACCTCCTGGTGTAAAAACGAGAAAATGAATCACAAAACTATGTTTCAAGTGAAATGTTTGCATAATTTATTGAAATCAAAAGATTTTTTTTATTAGCCCTAACGCTAACATCAGCCTGCTCTCCATCAAGGTGTAACAGTACAGATCTCTGACAACATGGTACAGCCCTGTAGTGTATATTCAGTTTGTGCAGAACAAGACTTTCTAATTTATGCCCAATTATTTGCATAGCATTAACATGGCAGCATAATATTATTTTGATAAATTCACAGATAACAAATTATATATATTACATACAACATAACATTTATTCCCACAGAGAGAATCAAATGATTTGTGGGTGACACTATCATTGATTGACTGTGAATGCACAGTAGTTAGCCATGACATTGCTTAATCGCTCATTTACTTTTGGACAAATTATAATAGTCATATATATATATACACTCAGTGAGCAAATTTATTAGGTAGAACTGTACACCAGCTTGTTAATGCAAATATTTAATCAGCCAATCATATGGCAGCAATTAAATGCATAAAAGCACGCAGATGTGGTCAAGAAGTTCAGCTGTTGTATAGACCAAATGTCAGAATAGGGAAGACGTGATCTAAGTGACTTTGACCATGGAAGGATTGTTGGAGCCAGACAGTCCTTCCATGTATCTCAGAAACTGCTGATCTCCTGTGATTTTCATGCACAACAGTCTCAAGAGTTTGCAGAGAATGGTACAGGAAAAAAAAATCTTCCAGTGAGCAGCAGTTATGCAGGCAAAAAAGCACTGTTAAAGAGATAATCAGAGGAGAAGGGCCAGACTGACATACAGTAGGCCTATATGAATGAGATCAAAGCAATACAGACTCTACACTCAACAATATACGGTGTAATGCATGATCTATCAATTAATCGCTCTAGTTTAAAAGCTGTATGCTACACACTGAAACACTTAATGGACAAGCTATGTTGAAAGAATGATACAAGGTATGTGGTCCCAAATAGGACACATGGGCATGTTGGAAATAAAGCATGCTTAAGAAAAGTGCAAAATAAGTATACTGCTTCTAACTTGAATATGCAACAGTGCCAATATACACTAGTCTAAGACGATGAACACTTACAGAGGTTTGAATCCTAAACAATCTGCCCAGGTGCGAGCACATGTTGTTCGACGTATTGTAGACTTTATATATGGCTATAGCAGTTCTGTGCTGATAGCAGCAGGTTCATGTTCGCGTTAGTGCTAATCAGTTTAATTTCCTGTCTTTCGAGAATTTCAGCAAATGCAAACATTTCACTTAAAACGTCGTTTTCTGTGAATAATAAATAAATGCATGGGTTTTCAAAAACGTATGGACAATGAGGAGAAAGAGTGTGATGTTATAAGATTAGGAAATAATAGTATCCTTTTGGACAACCATGTTCGCGCACAGACCAAAGCCAGCTAAATCTCTCCATGGCTTAGCTATCTTTTCGTAACACATACAGACTAGTACAGAAAAGGTGGTTATAAATCGGCCAAAATCATTCTCTAAAGAACGGACCACTTGCTCAATTACGTCAATATTAAGCGTTAAGTTAGCGAATGAAAAATAATAGTAGCTATACACGAGTCGCTCTTGTAATTATATTGATCATCGTGCTGGATACATGACAAAGTTTAACATAGCCTAAAGTATAAAATAATGCTATATTTCACTGGATCTTAATGTATACGTGGTAGTTTAAACTTTACAACAAAAGGCATAAAAAAGAGGCATAAACTAACAAACAGAAAACTAGCAATGTAAATACTCCAGTGATAGATACTAGCAACCAATTATCAGTAAACTGATGCAAAGAACGTATAGTTTAGCGTTACGCACACGGAAGCATCCTTATTTCTCAAATGATATAGCTCGCTACAATGTAACTAGCTATAGCAGGTGGTCAATTGTGTTACAAGTTAGCTAGCTAGCTAGTTAACATTACAGTGCATGAAAATAATAGACAGCAAAAGTTAGATAACTTTTTCTTTCCATGTAGCTAGGTAATACTAACTAACCAAGGTTAGGACACAGCATCTATTATTTGGCTGGTAAAGCCAAGTTAGCTACATCCAAATAAGAATATTACCGTTGGTTAACTAGCAATAGCTAACAAAGCCACAGGCTATATGACAAGACAGCTTTCTAAATTGTGTATTGTTACCGTTATAGTTCGCATGACTAGGTAGCTAGCTTCCAAGTCAGAAGGATGACAAACATGCATACTACTAGTAGCCTAATCTGCCTAGCTAGCTAATAAACAGACTGTTAGCTAGGTGATCTAGCCAGCTACTGCCAACTAGCAACTGGGCTAGTTAGCTAACGGATAGTTGTATGGCTCAGCTCGACATACGCTACATTCTCGAAGCAGCTGCTGTACGTTAACTGATTGATGCAGATGGCTAGTTATAACGGTGCAATGTGCAGTCCCTCCATTGGCAAGCAAGCTAGCTACGCAATATTTTATCAAAATAAGCTCAACAAAAACATATGCAAGTGATGATGGGGCGTCTCCTTACCTGACTTGCTTTGTGAAACTGTTTCTTAAACCCAGCCACCGACATCCTCAAAATAAATATTGTCGAACTGCTGCAAGAGTAGATTTGGAAGAATTAGGAAACAAGTGAAAGTGAAAACAATGGGAAGTGGGGGGAACTGTTCAAAAGGGGCAGCAGACTCGTTGCTTTTTTTCACTGGGCCCCCCACAGGCAGCTGTCAATCCGCTATGAATAAAATGCTGCTGCAGCCCGTGAAAGGGTGAATTCCACGGAGTGACGTTCTCTATTCTCAAATCCTATTGGTGGATACTTTGTGTTTATGGGAAATAATGCCAGCAAAATAAACCCACGCACGTCAGTGCTGGGGACAAGCAGCACGTAAAGAAGGCAGCAGCAGAGAGAGAATGATGATATGATAAATATCCTTTTTACCACATCTAAATTGAATAATTGTCCACCTAAAGGCAGTATAGTCTCACAAGTAATGGGCATGGGTTTAGAAGCTGCACTAATATGGATGATTGGGGATTGTAGTTTTAAGGCTGCATGATGAATTCAGTTGTTTATGTCTGTTATTGACAAATGACTTCTGACATAAAATAGTTCAAAGTAGCATTTAAACTTTTTAAAATCTCCTGTTGTATTCACCTCTAATCGAATTGTATGATCTCTTATCATTGTGATTATCCATTATGTTGCGGTGTAAAAATAATCTAATATGCCACTGCAGTTTAGAATACAGCAAAGCTTTTTCTGAAGGAATCGCCTCTTATTTGAGTGCTAATCTATTTCATGATAATATATTGTTGGATAAATGTGTTCTCTGATGTTTTGCTCAGTGCTTGTTCACACGCTTCAAGAGTCATAATTATATCATAACAATCCCCACCATCATTTGAACTGGGTGCTTTTGATCTCCCCATTCCTTTAGTTGCAGTTATACTGTATTATATCACCAGGGGGGATTTATGTGCAATATGCTGAATGTGCAATATGTTTCTGGCATTTGTGCACTTGCACAGTGAAGAGCTTTGTCCTTCATGTATATTGATCTTTTTCCTGAAAAAGATTATCTGCTGTGTGCATAGGCCACAGTATATTCTTTATGTATTGGTGTTCATACATTTCACAATCAAAATATGAATTGAATTTAAAATACAGCTGCTGTTTTTGTGAATTATTAATGCATGACGATCATAATTTCTTAATTAGTGTACATGTTGCATGAAAATTTCAAGCTAGTTTTAATTTAATATTTTTTTACTTCCTCATCAACAATGGATATTTACAATATACTGTATGTTTTACCTCAAAGTTGGGTTAAAGAACGTAAACAACTAACCCATTTAAAGATGTCACAAGCATAGGCTGTCCAATCTGTTAGACCAAGCTTGTTTATGCTAAATGTATGTACTTTTGGGATTGATTGTTTGTATTGTAAATGTCAGAAATACAGGCTGAACATTTTTTTTCCTGTACTGCACTCAGGCTGCTACAGTGTTATTTTCTCCGTTTTTCAAGCTGTGCTATTCAGCGTAACTATAATCACATACAATAGCTTGTTTATTTGTTTCTTTTTGTCTGAAGACACTGAGGGGGTTGTGTGGAAGCAGCAGTTTGAAGTGTTTGACAGGCATACTGAGGTAATAATGACCTTCTGCTAACATCTATTCTTTAGAGAAAAAAAAGATATCGTCTCAGTGGAACTGCTGCCCCCTCGTGGTTTAAATAATGACGACCATTACAACAGCATCATTTGTTCGTGCACAAAAACGGACAATCACAGTTGAACAAAAACAAAATTGTGTTATAGATGTACAACTTGTCCCATTAGTGTTCAGTCTAAGCTGAGTCCTTAGAGACTAAATTAATTAAATCAATGAAATGATAAGTAATGATGTCCAGGCAAGAATGCGACAGTCATTTAGGGCCAATGATAAAACTTTTGTTGCCTGCAGAGATAAGTAATTAGACTGAAAGAAATCTACGACCTTTAGGAGCACAACACTATTCAGATTCATAAAAGATTTAGAGCTGTGCAAGCATCTTTGCTACAAAATATATACTGAACATTATCCATTTTTCCATCCTGGTGACACCATTTTATGCAAGGATTGACGCACCATAATGACAGAGAGCAGAAACTTTCATCTGCCCATAATCTTGCTGAGCTGAGAAAATGTTTTGTGTCTGAGGCGCACACAGAGAAGTTAAATGTCTTGTGATACTGCCTGTCATCAGATCATGCCTCAACTCTTGTCCCTGATGGCTAAACCGATGAAGACAGGGCTGACACAGAAAAATCCCCTCACCATCAAGTGTAAACTGCCGACACTTGGCCAAAGCAGCTGGATAAGAAAACAAAAGTACGATGCTTGCTGAGTTGCTTTTGGTTATACGTTTATCTTTTTTTTTAGCTTTTCTTTATGAAACATATAAAGCGATGGGCAAATTGCAATTGGTATACACTCACATAAATACAGCTAATACTTCATTTCAATTTTTAAAACCATTTCAGAATGAGTAGTTTAATGAATGTGTGTGTATCTGCTTGTATAAGTGAGTGTGAATGCAAATGTGTACCTTTTCTATGTGCATAAACTAAGACCAATTTTAGCCAACAGATGGCGACATAAACCTTTTAAAAGACATTAATTTCCATTGAGTATTTAGCACACACACGTGCGCGCACATATATTGTATATACACTCAGTGATCACTTTATTAGGTATTATTCTTTCTTTGGAATTACTGGTCTTCTGCTGCTGTAATGCATGGTTATTTGAGTTACTGTCACCTTCCTGTCAGATTTAATCATTCTCCTCTGACCTCTCATTAACAAGGCATTTTCACCCACAGAATTGCTGCTTACTGCATGTTTTTTGTACCAATCTCTATGTTCTCTATGAACTCTACAGACTGAGGAAATACCAGTAGATCAGCACTTTCTGAAATACTCAAACCACCCTGTCTGTCACCAACACCCATAGGTGTTCAATTGGGTTGAGATCTAGTGATTTCTTTCTAATCAAGCCATTCAGTGACCCCTCGTGTTCTGCCGGTGGGGGTATTGTCATCCTGGGAGAGACCACTCCTATCAGGACAGAAATATTTCATCATAGGATTAAGGGTGATCCCTCAAAATAATTTTGTATAAAACAAAGGGGACCCAAAACATGCCAGGAAAATGCCCCCCACAGCAGAGCACTGGACCCCCTCGCTGTAGGGGTCAAGCACTCAGGCCGTTCTCTTGGTGTACACCACACCACACATCCACATCTGTGTAGACCAGTGCCTATGGTTTTTGCACCATCAAAATCTCAAATGTGCATTCGTTTTTTAATGAGTGGTTTATGCACTGCAACCCTAGTATAATTTCCCTCTCTATGTAGTTGTCCATGGACTGTTCTTGGTGACACAGTTTGATCACGTCCTGCATTGACATTCCCAGTCACCTGAGTTGCTCTTCCATTTTTTCTTACATATCTCACTAATGAATTAGTATCACAGACATCAAGCATTACCATATTTTATAATGTCTTTACTACAGGTCTAAATGCAGATGTTATATTAGTCACTGTTCCTATTGAAACACTAGTCAGTTGAGCAGTCTTTGTGACTGAAGCTCCTACCATTACTGCCCCAATAATGAACCCTGTTTCAAAGTCACTTAGATCTTTTCCTTTTGCTGGAATCGAGATAAACTGGGCCTGCTCAGGCTTTTTATAAATGCCACAGAGCATGATAAGATGATAACAGCTCAACTGTATCATGCAGTACTCCTGTATGGAAGCAACTGCATCTCTCCACTCATTTATTCAGGGTTTTCCTTTAATTTCTCCCTGGTCTGTATATACAGGTATATATTACATTACTACAGTTCCTGCAGAACAACACACCGTTATATGTAATGTAATATATTTCAAACAGTGCAGAAAATATTGTGTTGATGTGAAATGCTACACCATCTACATGTACAAATAGTATTGGTCAGGTCTGTAAGTATACGTGATATGCATTAAAATTAGTCCTTTTTGTCCGACATATGTTTGAAATGGCTCATCTGTTGAGAATCTAAGCAACATTTCATTTTGGGAAAATATTTATTTGGGATGTCCATTGCTATATGTTTTTGAATCATTATTTTAAATTTATTGGATTATTGTTGAAATTCTATGACATATAGGTGACAAAATACATAAAAGAAACTAGTAGCCATTTCATAATTCTTTCAAAAGAATCCATGCATTATGTTGTATACTTCCTTTGTTCGTTGTGTCAGTATACTTCCATCCTAAAGAATGATAGAACCCGTTTGTCTAAAGTTGTAACTCTTTACTCCTAATTTAACGATATTTTTGCGATGCTTATTCGTACACGAAAGTCATCCGTTGCCTGGTGGAGCTGTGCTTCCGTCACATTGTATGATCCTGAGCAGGAGCAGTCGCAGACGTGAATGGCTTTAGCAGGAAATGGTTCACAGCCACGAACCCTCCGGCTCGGCCAATTTGCAGTGTGTTTTCAGCTTTGCGTTGCGTGGGGCCGTACCTTCATGTGATATTAACGGCGGGCGGCGTAAAGGCTCTGTGACATGTGAGCTGAGGGCTCTCAGTGGCCCCTGTCCGCTGCCAAACGGGGGGAATGCGCGAGAGGACTAGCCCCCAACGTGTGCGATTTCACTCACGGGTGACACCAAGCGCACTGAATAAATAAATGCATTTTCGCCGAGATTGTTTTGCCATTGCACCCCCCTCAGCGATGACACAAAGGGAAATGGACCCCATGGCCCATGCCACGGAGCCAGGCTGAATCTGGGGAAATGAAGCAGACAGCTAGTAAATAATTGTTGCCATTGTGCCCTCAGCCACTGCAGGGCTGGGGCATGCTCCACATGACCTGCCAGGCTTTGACACGGCACCCGGACCCCGAGCTGTCACCCCTACGGAAATATCACCCTCGCCTCCACAATTTGTACACTTAACACTTCACTTGGCGCATGACAGGTGCTTATTTCCCCATATTGGTAGACCCTTTTTTTTTGACGAGGGATGCCTCTGAGCAGGAATGCACATCTCCTCTGTAAGGCCAGCTACTGTTTCATTGTGAACCTAGCATCCACACAGGCCTTCTAAAACAGCAGTACTCATTTTCTAGAATAACCTTTCAGGTTTTAAAAACACACAGGGATATCACTGACTGCTGTCTTGGGCTGCAGTTTATTTAATAGATTCAGTAATATTTGATCATCTAAGTCTTTACTTCTTTACTTTATGTGTGGGAAAGCCACAGAAAAATATTTGATGCAAGCCCCTTTGTGATGCAAACACATTCTCAGGGACATAATATAAGTGATAGCACATTATAGTCTGCTACAGTGGCTTTTTGCTGACTCTCTGGTAATCGTTTTCAGAGCTAATGCACATAGAGTAATTGAGTAGCACGTCACCTATGAGCCTTTGCATTTCAAAAATGGGGAACTGAAAAAACTGGAAAAAAAAAGATTAGTTGCCATATTCCAGAAAAAAGTTGATCCTATTGTTCTGCGCTATATTCTAAATGTTACATGAGGTTGGTCAAATATGTGTTTTCCTTTCACAGGAAGCTGAGGATTGAAGGGGGGGATTGAAGACGTTTCTGACTGAAATTCAGACACTGCTGTAGCTATTGCACACAAATAACTCAAAGGAGCCTTAGAGACAGTCGACATATCAATATCTCCACACCACTTGAGCTCTTGAGGTCAGCTGGATGTGAAACGCATTTTGTTTACCTCCATGTATCTCCGAACAGCGCCTCATGATTGGTGGAGGGCTTGTATCTGAGTGACTCCTGCCACTTGTAGTGATCACAGGAGAACAGGCTTGTGACTACATGCACCTCGTCCTCAATTAATTGACTTTCTTCTGCAGAGCTGCATTTGAAAGGGCCTTACATAGCTCTCCCCAAGGCCTTGAACCTGGTCTTGAGAACAGATTTAGGCAGTTTCTGCATAACATGTCCCTCTGGAGAGATGGGGGAGACGCGGGTAGTCTGTTTGTGCAGCAGCACTAATGTAAGTGTGTGTATGGAAAGGCTGGTGGGCCATGTGTGGCAGGTGTCTCTGCTCTCTTAGCTAATGTCAGAACATGATGCTTTTACCATGCTTTCAAAGAGGCTTTATGTTACAGTGTAAATCACTGTGTCCCACTAAATCTCCCATTAAAGACTTACCCTATGTGTTATATCTGCCTCAATATAATATTTGAAAGGCAGCAGTCCCAGCCAGATACGTTATGGGTGTAAGTCTTTGCAGCCAGGTCACAGGTAGGAAGCATACTGGTGATTGTGTACCTGTAAAAATGGCAATGTAATATAATGTAATGTAATAGCACTGGATGATCCCAGTGTAGCTTTGTAGGTTACATACATGAAACATACTTCATACAGCTTCAAACAACAGAATTCTTCAAAATCTTTATACAAACTCTTTATACAAAATTATGGATATCAAAAAGATACAAAGTTACAACTTAGCTTTCACTTGTGTTTCACATAAATGATATTATAAACCCCATCTCAAAACTATACGACTCATGTTTTTCTATATCAATTCAAGCAGCTTTGCCCTCGGTTTCTTCATGGTCTTTATGTACAGTACACAATAAATAAATAAAGTGCCAGCAGAAAAGATCCATCATTAAAGTCCGTTGGAGTGCTTGTGCTAACAAATTGTAAATCATACACTTATTTGTTTGAAGTCTCAAAAATCATTAGCATCACTTCCTCTTAGAGCACATATGTAGGTAGTAGACAAAAGGTAGAAACACTTGGGTAAATGAGGGGTACTTAGTATATTGAAAGCAGGTACTTCCAGACAGGTGCAATTCCTGACTTATTTAGGCAATTAACATCCCAGCATGCTTAGGGTCATGCACAAAATAGTGGTCAGGTCTGGCTGCCTATAATTATGGCAACCATGGCAAGGAGAGAAGGGGGTAATTGTTTGGACATGTTTTCAAGGAGCTTCATTGATGAAGAAATCTCAACTGGATTTTCTGCAAATTTCAATAATGGGCATGAGCAAGCAGCTTCATCAAGAACACCCGTCAATAACTCCACAGAGCCGTATATAGTAGCAGGGTTGCAGTGTGCAAACTATTCTTCACACCAGGAAATGCACACTTGCAAGTGCAATGGTGCAAAGAACACAGGCAATAGACTACTGAAGGATGGAGAAATGTGATATTTTCAAATGAATCATCCTTCAACAAACTTCTAATCATCTTCTCAACAAACAAACGAGTGCACCTGTGACACACACCTAAAGAAGGCTGGAGGGTTTGGATGCAACAGTGAAGGGTAGAGATGATTCTATAATGGTATAGGGCACATTTTCCTGGCGTGGTTTGGATGCACTCATCCCTTTGCAAGGCAAGGTCAATGCTAATCACACTAATACTTAACAATTTTGAGTGATTGCTATCAATATACAATTGCAATTTAGTCATTTGGCTTGATGCTTGTAGCCAAAATGACTTGCAAGAGTATATTTGGCATGGCGTTTACTTGCCATAAGAGCACAGCGCTGTAAAAATATACTGTAAGAGCCACCATCAAGGTGCCTCAAGACCTGTGACATAAAGAAAGAGAAGGATAAAACAATTTTACATTCAGTTTTAAAAATAGAAACATTGATGTGTTTTCTAAAAGGGTTGTTGTTAAAAACAGTCAGTGAATCAGCCTGCCATTCCACCATTGGGGCTATCGGGCACAGGGAGACGGTTGCTGGATGGAGGGCCAGGTGGAGTGTACTCTATGATGTGGAAAGGGTAATGCTAATGTCTGGTGAAGGGTGAAAGGTGTTAAAAACTGGAATGGCATGTGTGAATTTAGGTTGAAGATCAGGTGGGAAGCGACATTTTGGACCACCATCATTGCATTTTTTTGTCTGCTGGGATGGGTGTCTTCCATGATGACAATGCCCTTATCCACAGATGATACAGTATTTGGTCACCCAATGGTTTGATGAGCCTGAAAGCAATGGTATCCAAACAAAATGTCAGGGCCTTCTCCATCCCCAGATGAAAACATAATGACGCAGTTATGGGAGATCCTGGAACATTCCTACATAACTTCACCTGTTTCTTTGGCCACTGCCTCTAGTGACAAAATAAACCTGTTTAAAAAATAAAGTTAAAGATTAAGAAAGTTAAGATTCCAATAAATTATTATGAAATGAAAATTAGTGTAGGTAGATGTATTTTGGCTTCACCTTCAAAGCTATGAACATTTCAGAGTTCTGAACAACCCCCATTCCCATACCTCTGAGCAGGGGAGGGCTAGTTTGCAGAGCACACTAGTGAGAAAAATGGGAAACCCAATGTGTGTTCTTGCTACAGGAAGCACACACATAATTACTATCATCAATTTTTCATCAGGACTGTCTTATCAAAGAGTATGGAGTGACAGCTAAAACCTGCACTTAAAGTAATGTACTGTTACTGTACAAGAAGGTGCTACAAGGTGCTGTTAACATGGAATGAACAACCATTATATGACATATTAAATAATTTCATATCCTACATTTCATCATGCTCTGAATGGGGGAAGAAAAGAAACTTGAATGAAGAATGATGGAGTCGTGCACAAACATCGCTGTTAACAGCCACCTAGTGGTTATTATTGAAAACTACAACAAGAGGCAATCATCTTTATATCGTAGAATACGGTGATTTTGCTTAGCCATTCCAGTATTCATTCTATTTATTACATTATCCATAAAAACCTTATTAATCTCATCAAATAATTACTACTGGATATTGTAATAATTTATTACAGAAATGACATTTATTTTGATGAAAAAAAAAAGTCATAATATTTCACTTGCATATAAATGAGTTAATGTCAATGAGCTACTCTGATCTAAGTTTACCACTGAGTTTTTGAATGACAAATTAATACACAATACAAATCAGTCAATCGGAGAATTCTACCCCTCTATATTTTCTTGGAATCGGGATCCTCTGCTATCAGACCAAGGTAATCAATATCAGCATTTTCAGTGCTTTTAAAGGTATACTGTATGCTCAGCATATTCAAATGCAGTTGTCTTGCTGCTGTTTTGTCAGCAAAATCATTCCAATCTTTGCTGGCAAATATGTCTCACTGGATCACAGGAGGGACAAAGCCCCATCATTTATTTATTTGCCCCTGTACTCCGCTATCAGAGATTGGTAATAATGTAGAAATTACAGCAGTGTTTATACACAGTCCCCCCATTTCAGGGCATCATAATGTTTGGGTCACAGCAATATTATGTGAATGAACATTGTTATGTTTAGTATTTTGTTGCATATCCTTTGCATGCCATACCTTCCTGATGTCAACATCATTAGAGTCTGGATATTGTATCTTATTTTCAGGTTATCCTACAAGTGCATTTGAGTGGATCTCTATAGGAATTGGGGGGTGCGAATAGATTCAGCTGAAATTTATGCTGATACAGTATGGAACACATTTATTGGCTAAATGGCTTTAAGTCATCAAGGGTCCAATGTATCAAATGAGCCTCAAACCATCATGCTGCTGCCAGATATGCTGTAGATACGAAAATAATTGTTTCTCCTGATAAATTGTCTTGTTGAACTCAATGGAAAAAATATTAAACAATCTGTATCCTCTGCGTATCACATTAGATACCTTGGACCCTTGGTGACATAAAGACATTTAGCCAACAAATATGTTCCATACTGTATCAGCAAAATTTACAGCTGAATCTAGCCCCCCCAATTCCCATAGCGATCCATTCAGATGCAAAGAGTTTTAGTGTCGCTTAATAACATATCCAGACTGATGATGTTGATAGGTCACAGATATCATGGCATGCAAAGGATATGTAACCAAAATAGTAAACATGACTACTCGTTCACATAACATTGCCTTCTTCCAAACATTATGGTGCCCTGAAATTGGGAGACAATCTATAAACACTGCTGTCATTTATATATGGTGAAACCAAAACGTATAACAATGCCCTTTATTAAAATCTGACGATGTGATTTTTTTTTAATTGCAAATCTCAAATTGTGGAGAACAGAGGCAAATAAATAAATGATTGGTCTTTGTCCCAAACATTACGGAGGGCACTGTATATATTACACAAAGTTTGTTAATGCTGACGCATTGTTAGGCTGAAGCATGTTGTGTATTATGTTGTGCCAGTATGTATGATGTAATTGGATGCTTTCAATGGATACATTTAGGAAGACTTGTTTTGGAAGCGCATGTTCATGTGAGTCAACGTGTAAATTAGCATGTTAAAAGAAACCCTTTTCTTGAGATTTTTGCAACACTCCATACCGAAGGGCAGAGCAAGAGTTAACTGTGCCTTAATTTATCTTTGTCATTTCTGCACTGTGTTTTTCTTCCTGTATTACTACATCATTTATTGTGTTTGATCTTATTTTCAGCTTACTATCATCCTGAAATCAATAAAATGGTCACAAGGCTGTCACTCTAAGTTGAGGTTCCTGTTAAAAAAATGTAATATTGATATCACAGTTTTTGGTGGGTGAACAAGAGTAGGATATTTTTAGCCTGTTTGTAAACAGTCATTATTGTTTAACATTCTCAAGGGGTAGATTTATGAATGGCCATACTATGGAATGGCTGGCTAATAAAGAACAGATTAGTATATAGTTTTAGTTTTCTTGTACCTATGATGGCAAAGCCTCCTTAACATTAGTATTGATGTAAAACTTGTCAGCAAAGAAAAAACTCTTGCCAAACTGTGGCTCAAACACGTTTGGCCTTGAAACTCTTTTACCTTCTTGCTATAAATAATTGAATGTTTCATTCAGGGCAACCCTTCTCTAAAGACCTTAAGTGACTTCCCTGGATACTGTAATCACAGTTGTCATGTTAAAGTCCTTGCCTCGTGCATTCAAAGTCGCGGCTTCACGTTTCATTTACAAGTCCCAGCGCTGTGGTTGACAATTCAAAAACATAAATGGGATTATGCTTCTTTTTGTCCTTGTCAATCAGCCGAGCTGCACAGTTGTCTCAGTGCCACAGTGGGGACTGTGGGGAGAGACTGTCAGGTGCCATTACTGTCCTGCCTCCGCAACTAAAACCTGACCCTTTTTTTACATAACAAAAAAAATCCAGGAGATGCATTATTTAGAGTGCAGATCAGGCATCATTTCTGTAAAGATGTTGAATCTTAAACCCGGGGTTTCAGCGGAGTCTCAGATGAGAGGCGAATAGCTGTGGTGCGCGGCACGTTCGCGCGGCGCTCCATGAATAAATCATGACCGCGAAGCTCCGTGGCGCGCACTGAGATGTGGTTTTGCGCTCTAACGTGGGCAGGGATCTGACAGTTGCGAGAAGAGGGCCAGATGTGGACTGGGTCCAGGTGGTCCTACATCCTTGCCGGGCAGCCGACAGCACGAGGCATGGCTCTCCTGATTGGCACTAATTGGCAGACTCTGCTCACAGAGATGCCGGGACTCCCGTCAGAAGGTGCCGGAAAGCCTCTCCCCTGCGTTGCATGTCAGACACATTCTCCAGTGGGCTCTCTTCCTGACCTTGGAAGTTCCTACCACTGTCCTTGGATCAAAGAAAGGGAAGTAAAACAATGGAAAACCTCTCCCACTGCTGATATCTCCTTCCAGTGCACTTTCCCACTGTCATTTTTTTTTTGTGTGTGCTTCTTTTTTTTACAGCTTCAGGACAGCGGTTGTGTCATGACAATCTCTGACCTTTGTGTTTCGAAACAAAAATAGCTACAGCATCAACACGTCCAGGATAATGGCTGCATAAGAAATTAAATGGTGAACAATTTCTGCTTTCATTGGCTGGTTGAAAATGAGGAATTTGTTAACATGAAAGTATACACTCAGTGAGCAATTTATTAGGTAGACCTGTACACCATCTTGTTAATGCAAATATTTAATTATCCAATTGTGTGGCAGAAAATATATGCATAAAAGCATGTAGACGTGGTCAAGAGGTTCAGCTGGTTCACAATGGGGAAGAAATGTGATCTAAGTGACTTTGACCGTGGAATGATTGTTGGTGCCAGACAGAGTGGTTTGAGTATCTCAGAAACTGATCTCCTGGGACAACAGTCTTTAGAGTTTGCAGAAAATGGTGGGAAAAACAAAAAACATTCAGTGAGCAGTTCTGTGGGCAAAAACACGTTAATGAGAGAGGTCAGGGGAGAAGTGCCAGACTGGTCGAAGCTGACAGGAGCAAATAATGAACGCAAATAACCAAGCATTAACAGTGGTATGAAGAAGAGCATCTCTGAACACAAAATGCGTCAAACCGCGAAGTGGATAGGCTACAGCAGCAGAAGACCAATAACTCTACAAATAAGTCAAAAAAATAAAGTGCTCACAGAGTGTACAACAGAAAAGTACTAATTCTCAGACAAATTAAAAATATATTTTAAATGAAGGATGTAGAAGAATTTTGGACACATGTTCATAATGTTCATTCATTGATATGTTTGGCCAGAGAGGATGGTACAATCACTGAGGCTATCTAGCGGCAGCAGTTTCTTTCAATTGCTTTCAGGACCTTGAATCCACACAGTTCCTCAGTCCGTGGTCAATACATGGCTCTTTGAGTCACTTTAATGAATATTATCCAGGAGTTTCAGGCAGCTTTAAATGAAGCAAAGGTACACTAGACGACTAATTGTGTCTCCATGGGGATTTAAAAACCGCATGCAAGCAAGTAGGGCAGCATAGAAATGAAAGTTTCCATTGGAGTCATGCTGAACACCTACTGAAGCATGACAAGGATCAATATACAAGCCACCAAGTTATTATACTTGAGTGGAAGTTTGAAAAACAGATGTACTTGGCCCCCCTGAAGTCATGACTTTTATGTGAACAAACTTTGCTGGACTGATTTGAGTGAATGTGGCTTAGCAATGTCAATTTAACATTTGTGCGGGTCTGAATTGCTCCCCGCGTAAGTGTTTCTCCATTAAACAGGACACACTACAGTAGCAGTGCAGAGATCAGTCCTTTTTCTCTCATTTCTTTGTGCTCATTTTTTTGTCTGAACCTTTGTGACTTGGCCTTTTCCTCCCTTTCAGCGAAATTGATCACAGTGCTGGAAAGTTAATTGTTCAGGCATGTGTTTTGCTTCCTGCTGGAGAGTGGGTATGGGCCAGCAGAGTTCAGGGGTCACAATGACATGTTTTTTTTCTGGAATGGAGATGGTAGGGAGGCCATGGGAGAGAGTGCTAAACACACAGATGAATAGAACTCTCAAAAGGCACTTAAACCTGCCTGAATACAAGACTCAACAAAGAGAAAATAATCTAACATACTGTGACTGTTTGGGGGAGATAGAAAACATTTGCTAGATCCATAGTTCCTTGACAAAAAGCCTGTCATTGTCATTGGATTCTGAAACGGCTTCATTTTATTGCTTACGGATCGACACCAGAATATACTTTTCACTGACAAGTAAACAGAAATTTTTTTTTTTTTTCAATGGTAGGGGTAATTATGAACCAACAAGGTTTTGAAAGGAGTATGACTCCATATTGTGTCTTCTTGTTGTAGATGAACTTACTGCAAAATATTTTTGCTCCAGTATATGCACTAAGTTGAACCTCACTGTTTTTAATATTGCAATATTATTTCAATCTGATATTTTTAAGACAATTGAAATTGAAAAATTTCTACAATTTTGGTCTGGACAATAGTTACAATAACACTAGTTGGAAATACACTCAGTGAGCACTTGTCCAAAATTCTTCAACATCCTTCATTTTAAAATGAAGGATTTATTACTTTACTTCTGTACACTTATACACTCAGTGAGTATTTTATTAGGTATTTATTAAACTTTTTTTTAGACTTTTTGGTCTTCTGCTGCTGTAGCCTGTCCACTTAGAGGTTTGATGCATTGTAATGTGTGGTTATTTGCATTACTGTCACCTTCCTGTCAGCTTTGCCCAGTCTGGCCTTCTCCTCTGACCTCTCTCATTAATAACGCGTTTGTGCCTGCAGAACTGCTGCTCACTTGGTGTTTTTTGTTTTTTGCACTAATCACTGCAAACTCTAGAGACTGTTGTGTGTGAAAATCCCGGAGATCAGCAGTTTCTGAGATACTTAATCCACCCTGTCTGGCACCAACAGTCATTCAATGGTCAAAGTCACTTAGATATCACATTTCTTTCCCATTCTGACAATTGGTCTGAACAACAGCTGAACCTCTTGACCACGTCTGCATGTTTTTATGCATTTTGTTGCTGCCACATGATCAGCTGATTCAATATTTGAATTAATAAGCTGGTATACAGGTCTAATGCTCACAGAGTGTATGTTTCACAGTTATTACATTTGTATTCCTAAATTAAATGGAATAAGTTATACTTAATTAGCCTAATGAAGTAGGCTAATTGTCATTATGGTGAGTGTCATAAACTGTTGAGGTCTTCTTGGCCTTCCTATCCCTCTGTGATCATTCAGATCCCTAGTGCTCTTTCTTCTTCATGATGTTCCAAATAGTTTATTTAGGTAAGCCTATTGTTTGGCCAATGTCCATGACTGTTTTTGACCTTAATATTATGCATAAACTGTTGTAATTTAAAAATTTTTACAAACCAGAATGAATACGAGCCAAATCAAGAAAAAATACGTCTTTGTCCAAACATTTATGGAGCTCATAGTGTATATACCATATATATCTTGTGCAATTCTCTTTAAATGTGTAAATGACTAGCTTTGAATGACCTCCATATGCCTACCAATATCCTTTATGTAGAAATTTGGAGACAACAAAATAGTTCAGTTTCCACATCCCTTGGCTGAATTCGGATGTTGGCTTTGTATCACCAAAATGATGAAAGAGAACAGAGAGAGAGAAAGAGAAAGAGAAAGGAAGAAAGAAAGAGAAAAACAGTGAGAGAGAGAGGGGAGAGAGAAAGAGAAAGAGAAGGAAAGAAAGAGAGAGAGAGGGGAGAGAGAAAGAGAAAGAGAAGGAAAGAAAGAGAGAGAGAGGGGAGAGAGAAAGAGAAAGAGAAAGAGAAGGAGAGAAAGAAAAAGAGAGTGAGAGAGAGCAAGAGAGAAAGAAGAAAAATAAGACAAAAATGTGTAGTGGAAAAGTGAGAGTAAAAAAGCAACAAAAAAGAAGGCTCTAATAGCCTTTTTCCTGAGGAGTTAAACCAGAGGTCCAAAACGTTGGCCAAAACCGCAAACAACTAATTTAAAAACACACTCCACGTGTGTGAGGATATAATATGCCTAGAATCCAGGCAGGAGCATCAATAAACCTCAGGATGAAAGGAACTTCTCGACTGAGACACCAGTGCGGCCATGTGGTCACCCCATAGGAATGCACCCGTGCATAATGTAGACCGCTCCAATCTGCATTTGAAAATATACGCTGCGGTGCTTGATAAATATGGGATGCATAAACACAGCCTGGGGTTCATGAAGGTACCGCGTCCAGGCTGCTCTGGCTTTGTGCTGGGGAGAATAATTATGGGCAATTGCTCATTCCTACTACTGTCCAGCATTATCATGCGCCCTGGCAGGAAACAGGAGAGCCCATTTAACAAAGCCGCTGTAATTGATTCTGGCAGATCCCGCCAAGGAACAGCAGGTCCATAGACGCCCAGTAAGCCCAGCAGAGGGTCTTAATTGAAGTGGATAAGAGAATTATCTGTACTCTGGTGATCTTTAGTGGAAGATACGGGAAATTCAATTAAATAAATCTATTTTCTTTAAATAAAAAACGTGTGGCCGGAATGGACTGAGCCTTTGACTGTATTGAGGACCATGACACTATTTCAGTGCCTGTCATTTAGAAGCAGAATTATTTACTGGAAAAACTGGATCATAGTAAACATGATAAAATAAACATATGAATTGCATTGCCACCCCTCACATCTATTTTGTAGTTATGAGGCAATACTTGCTTATTTTTTGTTCTTCCAATCAATATACGTGGCTAAAAGTAGGATCTTTCAAAAATGTTCAGTATGTGAAACGAAAAATGTTTCGAATTAAACGGATAAATAGGTCTGTAGGATATCTTTGTCACATGTCTACATGATGAAAGAGACCAAACAGAGGAAGAGAGAAAGGAAATACAAGAAAAAATGTGTCACACACTGACACAGACATGCGGACACACACACACACAGATGTTGTGTATTTGTGTGTATGCATAGTCATGTACCATTGCAGTCATTGGGTGGTACAATAAAAAAATATGAGAACTGAAAGCACATGCATGTATTTGTGGCGTTGTAACATCATTGTTCAACCTCACAAAAACTGTTGAGGATTCCAAGACCAGTTAACCACAAAACCAGCAGAGGTTTAGGAAATTCTGAGAAAGTGGATATGGACATGATTTTGGGTCACAGTCAAGCAACATGAGATGGAAGTTGACATTTTTTAGGGAAGAAAACCATCAGATGGATAATACAAATGTTCAGTACTTGGTGGCTAACTCAGAATGAACTGCATGAAATAATAATGTAAATCTAACTGCAGATTTGTATTCTAGCATCCATAAAATCTCAAGTATTTTGAGGTCAGTTTTTAAGAGCAGAGAAGATAAAGAGAAATGAATTATAAGCCTGGGACAAAAAAAATAATCCCAATATATACAAGGCAGCATCCAATACTGTGTTTAATAATGAAGGCTGGCATATATTTTTTTCTCTTTTTATTTCGTCCAATGTAAGACTGGTATTGTGTATACACTGATCTACGCTGATCCATTGCAATACAGGACAAAATACTACATAATTTGTTCTGTGAACATTCAATAATCTTCAGATTTGTATGACAATTATGATTGGGCAATAAGGAAATCAGTAAATTTTTGACCTTCATCGCATGAGGTGATAATAAAATCATGTGAATAGGCAGCTTCTCCAATGGGTTTCAATCGGCCTAATACTAATTGCATTTTAATTCTTTTTACTAATTTTTCAGGTTATATTATTTCACAGCTTATGTTTTAAGTGTTGCCAAATGTAGCAACAATTGCCCCAGTTGCAAAAGTGGAGGTGTTGAAAGTAACCTAATATGGAATGTTAAACAATTGATCATTTTTGCTGATACATACATCTTTACTGCAACAGATAATGGGATCACAAGGACAGGCAGAGCAGTCACTGCTGCTGCTTTCTGCAAGGGAAAACAAGGCCTTTGTGAGAGAGTGTTGGCTCGCGGCAGTAGGACAGACCCGAGAAGTGAGAAAAGCAGATGTTCTCTGTATGAAACAAAGCCTGGCGATGAATGATTAAACGTTATGGAACAGCACCAACCTTAGAGGTTGCCTGGCTGGAGATTACACTGACCACCTCTCTCCCTGTAGTACACCGTGTTTCCACAGCCTCGGAGAGCAGAGTGTGAGTCAAACCCGCTGTTCTGTCATCAAAGGTCAGGGCAGCAGAGCGCCGGGCTGTCACACACAGAGTGGCACGGACTCCACTCAAACCATGCCACAGCGCATAACCAATAGCACACGCAAAATCACAGCCCAAAAAAAGAGAAAAACCTGGGATAACCTTCTCCATGCCATGATTTGCTGGTGTGGAATGGATTTTTATCAGGCAAAAGTATTGGGACTGATTTGACGATTCCCAAGACTGCTATAGAATTCCTTTTGAAATCCTTTTCTTTAGTAGTCTTATTCAAGTAGCCTGGGGGCATAGCCTTCAGAGATCACAATGTTATTAATATAAACATGTCAAAACGCATGCTGAAATTCAAAACAGAGGTGCCAAAAATGTCAAGGTGTCAAACTGCTGAAATATTGATTACGCTTTAATATTCCTAAGCATCCTACAAAACATGATTCAATGCAAAAAAACAGATGTGTAAGAGTGCATAAAGTGCGCACACAAAGGCTAAAATGTCAGCTTCCATGTTTTACTTTCATCACGACACTTGATAAAGGATCAAAACATCATGATTTTTTCCAGTGTTTATTATTCATGGAAATTACCACAAAAAAATAATCCCTTGACAATCCTCTGAAATGGTTCGGAGGCAGGGCATTCTGAGTGACTTTGAGGATATGGAACAGCTTTCTAATCTGCAAAAGCCAACCACACTTGCATAAAGTCCAACCTACTAATATTTGGGAATCAAATTACATGCGTCATCTCACATTTTCCTTCTCATTGGGCTCCAACTTGGACTTTTTCAGATGTAAGAATATAGTTACAACAAGCAATATAATATAAGATTTATATTAGATTTTTTTATAAAGTTACAAGAAATATCCCAAATTGAAATTGCAAGCGGCTCACTAATTAATGTAATTATTGTATAATACTGAGTGATGAACCTTGCAATTCATGTTCAATTTCTATTTCAAAAGAAATACATTGAAATAAGATTTGGAAAAAAAAGGCTTGGTTCAGCAAATATACTAATAAAAGCATATCTTAACCAAACCGCTCCACAAGGTTTAATTCCTCCAGTGTGATTAAACAATTCAGGTACACAGTGAAATGTTCAGTGCTAAATCAGCTCTTATACAGTACATATGGTCCCTATGGACTCACATAACATACTATTTTAGAGTTGAATTAACACTGGACATTTTACTGTGAAGTTTGCAGCAAAATAAAATAATTATAATATAAAAATAAAAAGATAAATAAAAGAAAGAAAGTAAAATCAATTACATCTTTCAATTGTACCAAAGGAAAATTCCCCTTCAAAGACATGACTACCAGACCCCTGCTCAAAGTTTGGAAATGGAAATATTACGTGTGCATACATATGCATTTGCATAAGCAGCTAGTTTCCTTTTTCCATTGAAAATACCTTTTTATATTACAATGTGTATAAAAAATAGATTTGCATCCAAATTACAGTATCACTTTAAAAGCCTATCAAGCCTGTATGGCATGGATATTAATGAGGTAACTGCCAGAGATGCTTGACTCAGTCAGAGCAATCGCATTAAAATCCTTCAGATCTCTGCTTGTTTCACATTGTGATCTGGCTGTGTACTTCAATACCAAATGCTTTTGTGAGCTGTTGCATATCACCTCTTGTAGCTACAGTGTACATCCACACGCACTCACCAGATTGATTTTTTTTTTCCTTGAAAAGGGAATAGAACCAAACTGGTATAACCCAGGCCAGACAAATTCTCATAATTTTTGTATTCCTCAAACCTGTAAAATTATATACAAAAAAATGATGACAAAATCACATTTGAAACGACCCTACAGTATCTTTTAATATTTTAAAATAAGACCCCAGATCTACACCAAAAGGATTCTCCTGCTGAATCTATTTATGCTGTAATTTCCTTTAGAGCACCTACCGAAATAATACCCAGCACATTAAATATGTCCCTTGGCAGGATATAATTATTCCTAACAAGACTGAAGGTCATTCACTGGAAATAAATTGTAATTAGCAGCAACAATTTTGTTGGGAACCTGGAGTTCACTCGTCAATTAACACTAATTTTTGTCCTTATCTCTGAATATCACTTCTTTTATATAGCATTTGTTCCAAGTCATTCAGAATTTTAAGAAATGTGAAAATTATACATTTGATTTCCCACAGGTGTAAAAATTCAGGGTAGCAGGAAACATAAAGTGCAATTGAAAGCAAATTGCTACTGACATATTTTCAGACATTCAATATACATTTTTGATAATATTCATTACTAGTGCCATACATTAAAAAAAACAAATAGCAGATATTAAAAGGAATACAAATTTTATCAAATGTTGGGTTTGGGAAGTACAGATAAGCTACGTATATATGGCATGGAGCAATCGCATTCACATAGTACTATGAATGTGTATTAGCTCTCTGCCTCTCATCTCCCGTTATTCATTTTTCATGTCTTACTGACCACCACATATTTTATTCTCTTGTTATTATATCATTGCTATGTTTTTGTACATACTATACATACTATTAAAGAGTATGTAAAATATCTCTCTGATATGAATCATCAAATAAATACCATAAATGCCTACATGCCTTTAAACATATTTAAGTTTTTATATATATATATATATATATATATATATATATATATATATATATATATATATATATCTATATATGTATTTTATGTACGGACATTATCTAACAGAAGCATGACCGTATATACTGTATATAGACTCACACATATGGTTTGATAAACATAAATATTACAGCGTTTATTTTACAAAGTACGAAGCAGTAGGTGAAGGAAGACCATTCTCGCAAGACCCATTATTCTTTATTTACCCATAATCCTTCACTTGTTTGTGAAGCCACCAGAAGACCCATAAGAGTAGAAAAGGGCAGGTCCTCATGCCATCCACACGGGAGTGTGACTGTAGAAAGCAGTGGCTGGCAACTGCAAGATGTTTCTTCCCACACCTTTCAAAGTCTGCGTGTGCCAGTCCGGTCCGATCTCTGTCGAGACATGACATAATAATATGACAGTTTGTGTGACAGGGCAATGGAAGCAAGCCAGAAGAGCGATGTTACCTGATGCATTGTGCCAGCTCTTCCGGTTTCTTAAACAGGCGTCCGTTTGTTGGGCTCGCTCCGGGCCCCATAGTGTCAAAGTGCATCTGTTATTTCACTGAGCCACAAGACTCTGGAATGACATCTGAAACTAGCCAGATATGCAGCAGTTTACACTTGAAATGTTTCTGCTACCGAGCCCTGCGAGAGCAAACTGTCCATCAAGCAGTGAAGGACCTTGAAGCACATACCTGCCCGCTGGAATTAACCGAATGCTGCCGCTCCTAAATACTGGACATGTATGCTTTCTTATGTTGTTTTTTTTTTCATTCTTTTGGGATTTCTGTATTTTTCATATTCTTTCCTCTGCTCTATGAATGCAGCTTAGATTTTCAGGAAATGCACTCTGTCAAGCCCTCAAAATATATGTTTTAGCAGATTTAAAAAAATGTATCATATCATGTTTCAAAGTGCCACTGTTTTATGATAAATATAGACCAGTTAATTTGAATAATTTTCTAAATATCTGGCAAAATGGTAGAAAAGGTTGTTTTATTTGAGTAAATCGGTAAAATGCATGTAACATGAAGTTATAACTGAATACTAAATGCACGCACACATAACAAAAATACACACAGACATAGACATACACTTACCCTTAAATGCCAAATGTACATAATATTCTCAGTTCTCCCCGCTCTGTCTCCATTTAAATATAAATGTTGACCATAAAGCTTCTCTTCTGATTTCAATCCGCTGGCATTTATGCTTTGAAAAAGAAAGAATTCTGTCAGCTACCTTTTAAGAATGATACAGTTTAATCTTCACTGCCTGGGTCAAAGGGTCCAGCACTCAAAGCGTGAAGTACTTTCACTCCCTCAGGTAAACAAATTAGTGTTTGCCTGAAGGATCCTTAAAAAATCACTGATATAAAAGAGCCTATACTGTGTGTGAACACACACCACATTGTGACGAAGGACACATTTAGCTATTGCTCTGAAGCAAAGAGAGACGAACACCTTGTTTTGATTGGCCTCGCTCACCTATATCTGACCTGTTTTGCCATCATGTGGCCTTGGACGTGTCTGCTTGTGTTTCATGGTGTTTTTTTCCTGAATCTATAGCTGCCCTAGGAAATATTCTTGCAGCTTGAGGTCAACTGTACCACGCTCTGGTTTCAGCTATTGTGAGAAAGATAAGTCACACTGGAAACATGCAGGAGAATGGACCATTTATGTACCGCAGAACCAATTTCCCTCAAACGACTGAAAGATCGTATTTGTATTTACTAGTGCATATTTTCCACAGCTGCATTTTATATTTGTTACATTCTTAAACTAAAAACTAGAATAAAAGTGTACGCATTTAAATCTAAAACCTACAATTGGCTCTACAATATGGAGACATCTTTGGTCAGTGGCCAACTAGATCTATGAACATACAACTTTTCAATATTAGGGAAACTTCTATAGATATTTCAAATTAAGTACGTATGAATGGTAACCTATGAAAAGGACAGCGCCATTAGCTCTCGCTATCAGAGATAATGGAGGAAGGGCAGTTCCTTTTAGCCTCGACACCTTGCTCTTGCCATCACTCTGATACAACTCAATTTTGGTCTCATCTGTTCACAAGACCTTTTTTCCAGAACTCATTCACATTCAGAGTACAGAGTACTGAAACCTGGCCACCTGTAGGTCTGTTTGTGAAGTCTTCAGTGGACAGTAGCCATTCACACATCCATGCATACCTCCTGAAGAGTGTTTCTGATCTGTCAGACAGGTGTTTCTGGGTTTTTCTTTATTATATGCACCATTATATTTTTCTTATAATGATGTTGCAAATGGTTGATTTTTGTAAGCCTAAGGTTTGGCCTATGTATCCGACAGTTTTTTTCTTCTTATTTATCAGCCTCATTATGGCTTCCTCGACTTTGATTGGATTCCTTTCATTGACACAACTCTGGTCCTCGTGTTGACAAAAGCCAATAACTCCAAAGGCAATCAAAAGCCTAGAGTCAAGACTAGATACTGAAATATCTCTCTTATACCTGCACTATGGAAGCAAAAGAGTTACAGAGATGACGTATCTTTGTAGGCCAACCTGGAAGTTTTCCTTGGCTGATTTCCAATGCTTTTTTCCATAGAGATTTTGATTTCTGCCAAAAATAAGGTCTCAGGTCAACGTAAGCTTAAGGGAGTTTAAAATTTTGTTAGTTAAGTTACATCCGTAGATGTCTCAACCCAATATTTCTAAGCTGCTATGTGCTTTATAAAAGCAAGTTTAAATTTGAACTACAACAATGGCTACACTGCAAGTTTCATTCTACCCTGCCCCCCTGAATGTGAGAGTATGTTGTAGTCTTACTATACTGACATTACTGACTTACTTTTTTAAGGCACATAACAGCTCACTTATGGGTATTAGGTCTACAAACTGTAGGACTCATTGGATGTGTCTGATGTAGATAGATAGATAGATAGATAGATAGATAGATAGATAGATAGATAGATAGATAGATAGATAGATAGATAGATAGATGATAGATAGATAGATAGATAGATAGATAGATAGATAGATAGATAGATAGATAGATAGATAGATAAATAAAACTGCTAGAATGGAACTGCTTACATGCTGCAGGTGGTGAGCTCAGTTTTACTGTAGCTGGGCTATAATGTAAACAGGGTTAAAGAACCTTCAGATGCTCCTGGGGCTCCTCCATTATTCCCCCATTGGGCTGGAATCTGCTGGAGGGGTTAAGATGGCTGAAGGTAGACATAGCTCTCAGGGCCGTGCCCCATGGGGGAGACAGACTCAGACTCTCAGACCGCCCCAAACCACACATTCCCCTGCCACAATTCCCCTCACAAATGCCTCGCTGTCAAAGGTCAGGGGGGAGACGATGCACACCGCTCCCCTCTCCCCTCCTCTGTGTGCGTAAAGGAGAGCCCCTTTGCGTCGAGATCCTGCTGATTTAATCATGAGCCTATAGCATCCAACGCATCATTTAACCGCCATCTGGGTTCAGGGCAAAGAATCCACACTGTATGGTGAAGGAGTGACCAGCATTCCAGCTAAATGTTGGAGTTCATCTTGGCACCACTCTGCCGTCTGCACTTTTTTAGGTGCAGTAATTAGTTCAACACAAACACATTTAAGCTATATTAATGCCAGCGATATGATGGATGGAAGCTGAGTTCCTCTAACAGCTACAGGGAAACGGAAGACTTTGCATAATGTTGACCCTGTGGAAATGTCTGGGTTTAAAAAGTCTGATATGCATTAGCAGATGCATGTACAGTTCCGGTTTACTTTGCCAATCTTGTTATTGCCTTAAAACTGGTAATGTAAAATTTCAAAATTATTCCCAAATGCATTGATGTACTTCAAAAGTGACATCAAAATACTTTGATACAAGACGTACATTTTCAGTCAGAAATTTTGATATAAGTGCCTTTAGCATTCATGTAAACAACACCGATGTGACCAAAGCTGCATGATACTGGTCTTTGATCTCAGAACTTAGCCTTTGATCTGGCTTTCTGAGTAAAAAATGTATTTTCCAAGTGGGTTTCGGGCACCATGATGAAATGACCCTTGACAGCATTAGGGAAACATCAATTAAACCTGCTGATGTAAACCTCCAGCAGAAAACTTGACAAATTAGATAAACATATTTGCTATTCCATTACATTAAAAAATATGCCAAAAAGTAGGCCTGAAAATAGTCAATTGCCAGTTTTTTTTTTGCTGGTGCATTTTAAGAATCAAACGCCATATTTTCAGTCGATATGGTTGATGCTAATCATGAAATCCAGCCAGTATGGAGTCACGGGGCTGGTGAAGCACACGTCACAGTGAACGCCCGGTATCTCTCACTCTTCGGCTCAGACTCATAGGCAGAATGGTTGCGAATTATTTGCTCTAATCGACTTTAAAAGCAATTACGCTGAGGAAAACAGCAGAGGATGCTTAAACCAAGCTGTGTTTGATGAAACGCATATTGATGGTGAGCATCAAAAGGACCGGCTTTGAAGTGGTGTGGTGTCAGTGTGTGATCTGAGCCCTGATAGACAGCGCAGGGGAGCAGACAGCTTCTCCTCAAGCATGACTGTGTGTAGGAGGAGGCAATGTGCAATGTACTTCCAAGCTGAGTTAGTGCTGTGTGTATGTGTGCGCATATGTGCGGGCATATGTGTGAGCGTAAAAGCGGGCATGCTTGAGTTTGCATCATGTGTGTTTTTGCGTGCGTGTGTGTGTGTGTGTATGCCTGCTTGTGTGTGCATGTGTTTCTGTGTGTGCACATGTCTGTGTGTGTATATGTGTGTGTGTGTGTGTGTGCATGTGTGCGTGTGCATGCATATGTGTGCATGTGAAAGTGTGCATGTTTGGTTTTTGTATCTGCGCCTGTGCATGTGTGTGTGCGTGTGTGTGTGTGTGTGTGTGTGCGTGCGTGCGTACTTTGGGTATGGTGGAGCCTGACTGCTGGTCTTGGACAACACAGCCAAAAAGAAGAGTTTTTTTTTTTTTTCCATAGGAGCCTCATGACTGCCCTTTGATCCCAGCACTCATATTCACCTTTTTCCACAGCTGTGCATAGAGAGACACACATTCCTAAGGAAAGAGGCTGGCAACTCGAACCGAAATGGCAGCTACTGTGAGAAATGTGTCACAACTTTGGGCTTATCTCATCTGTATAAGTCTTACCTGCACTCCGCAGTGCTGTATGTCACCAGGAGAAATGAACCATTAAAATAATGGACAGTGATCACTGATCCTATACATGATGGTAGATAATTTTTAATGGAAATTAATGAGTATGAAGAAGAGCCAACTGGTTGCCACTGTCACATTGTACACTTGGTCTTTTGTAGACCTGCCATGCAGTGCTATTTGCCCACAACTCTGAGGCTTGTTGGAATCTAGTGCGTATCTGCCACATGGATGTTATTTTTTTCTCATTGCAGTTTGGAAATTGCTCGCTTCAGAGTCAGTGTTCCTCTGACAGGAGCACTTTTGTTGAATCCACAGCAATGCCTGTTGGGTACTGGGAGCAGTTAGAGGAACAGTAGCCAAGGGCCTCCCTGGTCATTGCCAATGCTTGCCAATTTTGGTCAGTAGCTAAGCTCTACTGTTGCCAGTAATTTCATTTATTTTGCTCCTGGAGGGCAATCAAGTCCATATCCGTGCTTTGAAAATCCCCCTGGCTTCACGTTGTGGAGAGTTGTGAATTTGTCACATCTTTGGGCAAAATGTGGGATGCAGCTATACAGTTAGAGCTCTAATTCCATGTCCTGACCCTCTTGTGTCAGAGGTCAGTGCAATACAGTATACAAATAGAGATGTGTATTTCCTAAAGAAAATGTGTGTGATTGTAGCAAATCGGTGGATGATTGCTACTAATGCTAATATAATGGTGTGCCTGGTGTTTGGTAGGCTGTTGCTAGGTGGTTGCAAGGTGGTTGCTAACATGTTGCTAGTAGTTGCGAGTTTGTTGCTAGTGGTTGCTAGGGTGCTGCTAGATGGTTGCTATGGTGTTGTTAGGTGGTTGTTAAGGTATTTCTCGGTGGTTGCTAGCGTGTTGTTAGGGTGTTGTTAGGTGGTTGCTAGGTGGTTGCTAAGATGTTTTAGGTGGTTGCTAGGTGTTGCTAGGTAGTTGCTAGGGTTTTATTCAGTGGTTGCTAGGGTGTTGCAAGGTGGTGGCCAGGTGGTTGCTAATGTGTTGCCAGTGGTTGTTAGGGTGTTGCTAGATGGTTGTTATGGTGTTGCTAGGTGGTGGCTAGGATGTTGCTAGGTGGTTGCTAAGGTGTTGCTAAGTGGTTTCTAAGGTGTTGCTAGGTGGCATTCTGACATTTGGTCTGAAAAACTGCTGAACCTCTTGACCACATCTTCATGTTTTTATGTACTTAATGTACTGCCACTTAATTGGTTGATTAAATAATTGCAGTAAAAAGCTGGTATACAGGTCTACCTAATAAAGATCTCACTGAGTGTATGCTTTAAAAACCTGTGAAATTTATATTTTATTTTAACTGTCACCACTCTAGAAACTGTACATTCATATGGGACATTTTTCCCTGACATTATTGGGAATATCGAAAAGTTATGTACAAGCACACCATACGAGACTGAGTTGGATATTCTCCATTTGGTTTGGTGTTGATATCTTAAAAACTGTGGGAAGAGTAGTCAGACAAAAACCTGGCAGAATAATAATAAACTTGAATTTTGTTGTGTGTTATTCAAAATTGAATTGAACAGTTGTGTTGTCACACTAATAACATCAACATGTTAAGCCAGTGGAAACACTGCTGAGTTTTTTTTGTTGTTGTTGTTTCATTTTTCAAAGACTCAAATTATGAACTTGACCTGAGTAAAAAATATTGATTTTTATTCACTAATGTACTTATATTTCGGCAAGTAGTTTGGAAATGAAGTACATAGCATTCAATTAAGAGAGCACAAAGGCAATTGATAATTGCAATGCAATACTAAAAAAGGAATAATAGTCATAAATTATTTTATATTATTCTTCTTCTTCTTCTTCTTCTTCTTCTTCTTCTTCTTCTTCTTCTTCTTATTATTATCCATCCATCCATCCATCCATTATCTGAACCTGCTTATCCTGATCAGGGTCGCAGGGGGGCTGGAGCCTATCCCAGCATACATTGGGCGAAAGGCAGGAATACACCCTGGACAGGTCGCCAGTCCATCGCAGGGCACACACACCATTCACTCACACACTCATACCTATGGGCAATTTAGACTCTCCAATCAGCCTAACATGCATGTCTTTGGACTGTGGGAGGAAACCGGAGTACCCGGAGGAAACCCACGCAGACACGGGGAGAACATGCAAACTCCGCACAGAGAGGCCCCGGCCGACGGGGATTCGAACCCAGGACCTCCTTGCTGTGAGGCGGCAGTGCTACCCACTGCACCATCCATGCCGCCCCTCTTATTATTATTATTATTATTATTATTATTATTATTATTATTATTATTATTATTATTATTATTATTATTATTATTATTATTATTATTATTATTATTATTAGTAGTAGTAGTAGTAGTTATTGTTGTAGTATTAGGGGCAGTCATCAAAGGACTGTTGGTTGGCTATTATTATTAGCAGTGTGAGTAGTACTGTAGTAATATTATCTAATAGTGGTGATATTTATTAGTATTAGAATGCTTGTTATCATTATTAAAGCATTTTGGCAACAGACGCGGTTTACTTCAATTGAAACCCATTATCTCATATATTTACTTTCCTACGGAAAAAAGAGCTTGCAGAGGTTGATCCACAAACAGACCCCCACCCCGCAAACACGTCTTGCTCATGGACGCTAACACTGAATATCAGAAGTTCATGTTTCACCAGCCGCTGTTCTCTGGCCGTTATATTGATTTTTCCCCTCTTGAAAAATACATTTAAAAAATGCTTTAAGCTATCTGACACTGCAGTCAGGCACGCTCAGGCAGCAGTGTACCCTGTGGGTATTGGAGAAGACCTACTGCAGCTTCTGAATCTAAAGGGCAAAGGGGACTTTCATAGTGAATGTCCAGCACGTCCCCGGCTTGCTGTTCCCTGATATTTACCCATCAAAGTGAGAGAAGTAGTTAGCGCTGGTCAGGATCTTGGACAGTTATCTTGACAATGCTGCTCCCTCCATAATCCCCCCTCTTCTCCATTTCTCCTTCCACAGCCAGTGATCTCTGTCCTCTCACAAAGCACACATCACTAGTCTTGGACTGTGGACATTGCAAGAAATATGCAATTAAGGCTTTCTGGTACCATCTCCGTTATTTTAACATATATCTGCTGGTATTACTTATTATTTTACCCATGCTGGAGCTTTTTTGCAGGAAGAAACAACAAGTAAATGAGAAGATATCGCTCACATTTTTTTTTTGCTAATCCATTTTTTGATTTATTTTAAATGAGAGATTTTCTTATGAATATGTAGAAGAGATCATTTTAGCCCTAATGCAATATCGCACAATTCATTTATGAACAAATTGAATTCTCTGTGTGAAAATGTAACATAAATCTACAGTATGTAGGAGAAAGCAGGTATTACAAGCCCACTGTTAGTGTCTGCGCTTATGAGTACAGTTCCAGCATATTTTTAAATGATTGCATTTTAGTTTCTTTTTTAGTGCCGCAACAATTCTATATTTGCATTCACTGCAAGAGGGAAGCAAAAAAGTTTCAAGAGTTAAGAAAAGTGAACCAGTGATGTATTGACTTTATGACCCATGGGTGGTGAATTAATATATTTGACTTGACTTACATAAGGAGATAAACAGTTTGAAATTCTGTCCAAAGTCATTAAGGTGTTTCATTTGTGCATGAATGCCTGAACCAGGTTTGTCTGTTCACATTTTCATGGATGGCATGGCACGGATGTGACAAAGTCATTGATTGCCAGGCGCAGTGTTAAGGCAAGAGAGGAAATATGTGATCAAACGAGAACTTCTGAGAGCTTGAGCAATGCAGTGCTTCAGGGAAACATTTAAAAAGCTGTACTGTACTTATCATGTTCATCAGCGGAGTAATGTTGCACCTTAGGCTTATGACAATGATCAAAAACATTAACATATCAGTTTCAGATAATAGAATAAGAGATATGAAAATGGGCATGCATGGTCATAGCCATTAGTGCTCTAAATAGAAAATACCAAGTCCAATCAAAAGAGACATAAAGAGATGCCTGGATCTAAAATGATGTTAAACGTATAAGCATCATTAGAGTAAATTATTTCACAAGGAATTTGGTTGTCAGCTCGTCTGTCTCTCAACAAAAGACTGGAAACCTGTCAGAGGGGTAGTGTGGAAATCATTTGCTTTAAGAATGAATAAATATAGATTATTTATTAGTTTGTTAGAATTGTTTAATCTTTCTGGAACTGTCAATGGACCCTAGAGAAAGTGTTTAGTCACATTTATAAATCTATGTAAATGGTGTGACCAACAACACACCTTCCCCAAGTCACTTCTCCTCAGAGAAGCACCATAAGCACCTTTTAAGTCCAGATTCAGTTGATGTCCCAGCATGGTGATCACTAGGGGCTGATCTGAGGCACAGAGGGTGTCTAGTTGGGAAAATAACAAACAAAGGCTTCCTTCAGTTAAAAAACAACACTGTGAAAAAAAACATATTCGCCCTCCAACCTTTGATTGCCGAGCGTGTTTCTCTTAGCGCTGGAAAAATATTGCTCCACGTTGCTCCACGGTATTATTCAGGGGAAGGTTTAGGCCAGGAGTCACATTTATGTCTGACCCATGGGCAGCAAGAGTGATGGCTCCAGGAAGTGGGACTTCCTCAGCGTTCCGTGGGGCCACGAAGGCCGGAAGCGTTGTGTGTGGCAGCGTTGCGGAGACGGGCCACTCAACACTCAACACTTTGTGTGACATGTGGATTCCCTCTAAGTCTCACCACCCATGGGAGCCCGAGAGAGCCCAGAGGGAGAGCTGACAGGGAGGCATCTGTAATTAATGTGCTGTGCAAGCAAAAAAAACCCTCCCGACCAGACTTTCTTCAGGATGTGTTTACCTGATGGCTGTCGCATATGTACCCAATGAGTCGTAATGCAATTTATTACGCGAAGATGACAGTACAGGCTGCCGGTTTTTGGGCGGTTTGTTTATTAAGAGTGTGAGACTTCATCTACAGTACACTGCAACAGCCCATTTTTACAACTATTTTGAGTTATAATGGAAAACAATCAAAGTAAAACACACTCTATGAGATGTCAAAACATCAGTTCATCCAGCTGGACCGTCAGTACTAAATCAGTGTGCGTTAATAATGTTTCCTTTTGAATGCTAAGTTGTTCAGATAACAGGGTTTCAGACATACCCATTAAACACAAAGACAGAAGATCTAAGGATCTGACAGCGCCTCAGATAAAGTCCAAATATTTCCTCCCTGTCAGTTCCTTTAACCATTTTTTTGGCGTTATGGGCACTGCTTCTTCAGGCCACCGTCTCTGTCGGGGCGGGCGGCGGGGCAGTGCATGTGTTCGGTGTCATCTGACTTTCAGGCTGGCTGCTGATCTCCTCTGATGTACAGTGCATGACACGCCAGTGAAAACACATCTTTAATCAGGCCGACGAGGACTGTGGAGTGTGGCCCCGCCAAAGGGCCGGGGGGAGGCAACAAAAGGCAGCTGTGCGTTCGGCAGTCAGGTGGAATGAGGGGATTGGAATCAAGTGGAAGTGGAACAGAAGGGCATCTGAGCAAAGCCGGAGATATTTGCATGCCTCTGCTCCAAAAGCCCCCAATTACCGTTTCAGTCTCACCGGCTGCAGACTCCTCCACAGCTTAAGCCCACAGTGGTATTATTGAGCCAAAGCATTAACACGCACCTAATCTGGGGATTATGCCACTGCGTTATTCAAATGGCAAACTGGTCGGATTGGCATTTGACAAGACAACCTCATGGATCAATGACAGCTGTGGTTTCACTGTACCATGAACGATTAGCATGTGTTTGACAATGTGGTCAATGTGCATCTGATCTTAATCATGCCAACATTAACATCCACAATATCAGATGTGCATTATCAATTGTTTTATGAGTGAAACCAAAATTGGTTCAAAGTATCAAAACCACTATTGCCAATTGCTTGTGTTTATTTTACTTCACACAAATTGGAAATCCAGTAAATTCTTAGTGGTTGATATATTTTTAACATAAAATGGAAATCAAACATTAAACCTGAAAGCCAGACAAACAGGTTATAGTACTTAGAAGTATTGTTCTTGTACTTATACAGAATCGCATGCATTTGTTTTATACATATTTTTGTGTTCGATATGTGTGCCTGATAGTGTGTGGGTGCGTGCATATTGAATATTGTCTGTTCCCCAGCAACATATGTCTGAGAGTATTTTTGTGTTCTATAAAAGCAAGCTTTTTTGTCAGCTTATTTGCTTTTTTTGTCTGCCTAGACTGGGCACCAAGATGAAGAAATGAGGGGAAATTAACAACAGTACACTCAGACGCAGCCAACAGGCCTGTGTAGCAAGAGGCGCCCAAGGGGAAGAAATCACCACAAGGGGAGTTCAGGCAGGAACTATGCACAGAAATTACAGTGTGTATGGCTGAGGAATCAATACTGTCACTGAAAAATGGCAAGTGTATAAGACCTAACAGCACCTCAGAAATGTTGGCTTTGTGAGCCCGTGTAATTGTGTGAGTGGGTGTGTGTGTGCACGGGGCGGGGGGATAAAGTGCACTTAAATACAGTCTGAAAACTATCTTAAGCCTCAACAAAGCTTTTTTTAATTACACAGCGAGTTATTAAAGGTGTAAAGGTGTCCCTCAGGATCACAGAGAAGCAACATAACCATTAAGTACAGAAAAGAGAAACTGGACCACAGGAAGTCATGTTAAATGAAGCCATAACAGACATCGTCCTGTAAGTCTCACAATCTGAAGCCGTGTAGAATACACTGAGTAGCGTAAACCTTTGTACTGTATCATAAGCTAAACACAAACTTATCTGGAAGTACAGTGCTATTATGAATAGAGACCATGTTTAAGAAAATGATAATTCTCATCTCCCAGTAGCTATGTGTAGCTGATATCCCACTAATGACGTCATGCAGACCAGAGTGCACATGAGGATGGTGTCATCTTCTCAGAATTTATTCAGCTGTCTGCCTCTTACACCAACATCTTGAGCTCGTAAATGTAAAAACACAGGCTGTAGCAAATCTGTTGCCAAGGAAGACTTCACACTCAACATGGTCAATAAACAGGTTCAGCAGTGTGATACTGTAAATCACAGTTTAATTTGCTCCTTTACCATGACCAACCAACCAGGCAGGTTTTTTTTTACATTCCTCAAATATAGCAGTGTTCAGTCAATGACTCTTTTGCATTTTATGGTAACTACAAATAATGAAAGGCTCCGTTACTGGCTCCTGCTGAAATGGAGCATGAAACATAGATCATAGACTCATAATAAATGGTGGTTCAATAAAGTACATTAATTCAAAACAAAGTTGACTTATTTTACCAATTTGTCCACAACTGAGTAACCTGCAAGTTGTAGCAAATCCACACACAAATCCACTTGTAGAATTGGCTATCAGCCTTCAAATCCTGATAAACTAATTCTAGAGTACTGCTATTATGAACAGCAGTTTAAAAATAACCCTGTTCAATTCCATTAGCAAATTTTTTTATCAATACAGAATTTTAAGATTATGATGAGAATGCATTGCATCATTTTCCTTTAAAGGTATTTGCTATAGAGTACAGCATAGGATATCAAGTTCGTTGTTGTCACGCGCAATTTGTCACCTAGACTGTGAGGTGAGGCGCTGCTTGTCGCTCAACGAATCACCGCTAGACCTTAATGAGTTCACAGGTGTAGCTGAGCCCTCTGGAGACGTGGCCTTCTAAAAAAAGGCGCTTTTTATGAGTAGTGACAATTACGGGGCGACTGACCTGTCGTCACATCTAAGTTTATCGAAGGCTGAAATTTGGATTACTGGGTCCTTGCATACCTCGTATACAGTGTTGTTATTGAGCATCTTTCAGAAAGTGTCACGCAGTACAGCGCAAAACATGCATATCGGAGTTTACTTTTCTACTCATACGACCTTGTCATAAAAGTAGAACACTGAAGACGAGGGAAAATGGCGTCGGTAAGAAACTAATATTTGTTTCAATGTATGTGTAATATACCGGTTTATTCTTAGACAGACAATGTTGTAATCTGACAGCTAAATCTACACATTTATTCATCTTATATTTAGCACTGCTGTTTTTGGTTTTCAAACTAACCATGTCACTTGACTGTCAAATAGCCGACCGTATAACTACAATTCAATCACATTTTCATCCTCATAATTAGGGTTAATTATGCGAGGCCTACATATTGCAATAGCTTGTGCTTCGACGATGCGAACCCAACCTAATGCAGTAATGAACCTGCTGTATAAAATCTACAAAATTAGCACCGCACTGCTGGCCTTTCCACACGCACCACAACTGTGGTGTTGGGATTCAATGCGAATTGCATTTGGAAAATAAATAGAATTAAAAATACATACATTTAAATGCAGGTAATAATAGATTTTTTTTTTCTTGTTTATAGTTGTATTCATTCTCATCTTCCCTCCTCTTTAATGGGAGAATCGGGTGGCAATATGCGATGTTCAATTGCGTAGAGATTTGAGTTGAATATTTTTCCGACTATGGTTGTGTGTTTGTGGCTTGAACTCAAATACCAGGTAAGCAGTTTCAACTTTTGTGGTCCGTGAATTATGTCACATTTCGTCTTGAATGATGGCATGATGATATCCCATGATGACATCCCGACTGTTTTTTTGTTTGTTTGTTTAAATTGGAAGTACCACTTCAAGGTGGGACACATGTTGTGCGGTTATCTGTACCTTCAAGCTTTCAAACAGTGATCATAATTTGGTTTGTGCGCTATTTAATCGATCTGTCTAACTGTGAACAGGATACATAAAATGTGGATACCTATGGAGCATGGTGAAATTGCTGCTCATTGAACTAGGAAGAAAGCAAAATGATGATTCAAATAAACAGTACAGCAAAAGATTCACACTGAGTTACGATTTGGATATGTTATCTAGCAGTTGCTATGCAAAATTTATGTTTTAATTATGATGGGAAATTAATTTGTTTGTGTTTTACTGCTACCATATCCCTTTCTTTCTTTCTTTTGGGTGTTTTTTTAATCTAGCAGTGTGATGGACCATCAACAAGATATGTTTCAGGCGTTTCCCTAACTGTAGATAATGGATTAAAAAGATTAAAGCCATGGTTATTGAAGCACTTAAAAGTATTTTTTGATGACTACCAGACCATTTTTCAAGAATAAAATATTAGGCCTAATCTTGCATACTGCTGATTGTCACAGGTCTACTGTGATAAAAAGATTAATGGTGATTTTATTGGGTCTGATTACTGAAATACATACATATTGCATATTGATAGAGAGGCTTGGCTGTATATCTGTTTATTAACCCATAGGTACTTTTAAAAACTGTACTATTTTTAAGGCTAGACCAAAAAGGGTAGGGGAGAGGGAAATGGCCAGTGTGAAGAGATATCACAAAAAAAACTGGGGCGTGGCAGGCTATCATCATAACTGTTAAAGTTAAACAAACAGGCCTAAAGAACGGGGACAGACATTCTAAACGTACCTTTTATCACCCAAATTAAAGCACAAGTGATAACTAACATAGACCAGTTGTAGTTAGTATACAGTGCATTGCCTCAGCTGCACCAAAAATGAATATTTTCAATGAATTTCATAAATTTGTTTGCTTAATATACAAAATTAGATGAACAATTAAATTTATTCATCCTAGAAGATTTTGCCTGGAAATTTACAATTAACAACAGAGACTGGTAACATAGACAGTTACTCTTTAGGCATTGGTGAGTTAACTGAGTTTACGAATGATAATGGATGTTATTGGAAAATATACCTTCATGCACCAGGGTTCTGCAGATATTCAGACATAATATACATATAAGGATTTTTGCCTGAACATGGCAGTACCCCCAACTTTTATATTTTAATATGAAGTTTATTGATAGGGTTTTAGAAATACATCATGTTAAATTTGTACCAGTTGGTCATTAAATATCATTTATACACTGTCCGTCTGAGTCATATGATTAAACTGAATTGGTTCCAAAAGAAATCCACTTCCTTTGTGTTTGTGTCCTGTTAATTTCTACTTCCCTAAATGCTAGTGGAAAAACACACTGCATTTCAGGAGACAGAGTGAATATTTTAGCATCAACAAAGGCATTAGTGGTGTCAAAGTAGTTAATGCTGCTGGGCTTTTAGAGCGCACATCTGGCAGGATCAGTGGGCGTAGCCAGTGGCAGCTCCCTTCTCCGTACCAGTCTCTACAAGGGAGCTGTCGCACTAGTGATTTATACTTTCCTAATGTCACGGGATAGCAATGTTGAAACTGTGGCATAAACACCAAATACCTAAAAAGTTTAGAGATTAAGGTTCAGTGTCTAGGGAGGATCATTCCTGGTCTCATTCCACCGCACACACAACTCCCCTCAGCCCTGAGAGGGAGATATCCAAAATCAAGCTGTGCCTAGCCCTTACAGACACAAAAGCCCAATCATTACTGAATGCTTGGAGCAACCTGCACATTGCGTTTCCTTGCCAGTGTTCTTTCCCTGTCCTCTTCAGATAATTGTTCCTGCCTCGGAACCACTCTTACCAGTAATTTTATGCTACGTTTATAGTGTGAAATGTATTCAAACCATTCAGGAATAAAAGGATATCCGACCTGAAGTGAATAGCCCTGAACAGCCTGTGATAAAATGTGCTGAGAGATTCTACATGATTATGGTATTACTAAATGAGTTGAACATCGTGCATGTACACTTGAATATTTCTACATGAATATTACTTTAAAAAAATGTTGTTTTTTGTTCTACATATGTAGACAAAGTTGCCTCATTTTGTGAGGTATAGGTATTAGCCTTTCCTCAATTGCCTTGTACATTTAGAAAGACGATTTGCACAGCCAATAATTTTGTAGTACTGAATTAGCGATAAGATCATTTTCCTGATAACTCCCCCCTCCCCCACTTTAAACACAGGGGTAATTGAGCATTCTGTTTTGGAGGGAAACCAAAGGCTGTGAGTCCACCAAGGATCCCCAGCCTCGCGCAGATCTACCACTCTCTCGGCTCCTGAAACATTAATGTAGCAACTGGATTACAGGCCATCATAGGCATTGCACCAGAGTGTATTGATTTTCCTTCTGCTCTCCAAAAAAGCAAAGAAAGGTAGTCTCTTATGACTCAGAGATGCTGTGCTTCTGTTTTATTAGGAGACTTTTTCTTGCTCATGTTTGCTCACCATTCCTAGTTAATTTCTTCAGAGAATTTGGAGAATAATACAGCACAGATAACCCTAGGTATCACTATATTCCTATCAATCAGCGCAATTCCCATTGACTAGTGAATGCATTGTACACTGAGCAGTGTGTCAGTTTCAGGGGTGAAATATTTTAGGATCCCTGCTTGACAACAAACTAAATGGTGTCTAAATTACAGGATAAGTCTAACTACTGATTTTATTACGCAAACTAAATTGCAGCAATACATTTGCCACCAGAATATAGTCTGTATTTATGGACAATGACAATATGCAGAGTGCTTTTAACTAATACTAACTGAGAGTCCAATATTGCATTACCCTCTGTAAAGAGTATTGGAGTGGTTGAGTGAATATTGTATCCGTTCTAGATACATATTTCACCTGTACATTTACCTCCTTAGCAGTCAATCAGTTTTGCTTTAAACTTTTTAAAACACCAAGCCACTAAATGGACAGAACCTTTTTTTTTAAGTATACACCTCACTAAGTGGGTGTAGACAATTTGCTTCTGTTTATGCTTAAAATGTTTTTATTTTTTAGTAATTTTTGTAATAAAGAAAATATTTTACATCCCAAATTGTCTTTTCATTCTATATTTTGTATTTTTATTGTTAAAATATGTTGGAATGGCCTTGATCAATTTGTAATTTTTGCCATGAGTCATGGAGCCAGGTCCCCTTGGCTTTGAGGGTGGGAATCTGCAGAGTTAAGAGTTAAACAAGTTCAGTCATGTGGAGTAGTCGCATAGCTCTTCACAAAGTGTACCTTTTCTCTTCTGTCACATCAGTGCTATGACATTATTTGTTTGATGCTAACAAAATCCTGATAATGAAAATAATAAACTCCATTTAAAAACAGCCAGTGCAAGGTCCAGATTGATTATATGTGTTTTTACACACAACCTTTTCATGTGAGGTTGAAAGAGCTTTTTAATTAGTGTTTTTTCACAGTGCTCACCTTTCACTCTGAAATGAGAAAGTCTAGACAAGTTAAATATCAGGAAGTTGTGTTTGTTGAAAGGGAAGGTGATCCTTTGTGACCACTGGAAATATATGTTTTGCTCTTCAAGGCAACAGATGGTGCTGAGGAGGACGGCCCTTTGTGGGGAATCCCCTCATTTAAAGGTCCCATAATGCACTGTGTAGAAGGATCCTGCTCAACAACAGTTACTGTACATTTTCATTACGGATGGTTGGCAGTTAAAATGGACTGTGAACTCTGGCACATTTTAAACCCCTCCAATACCTTTCAGTATTTACAGTTTTAAAAAAATGTGTCCCTAGCTAACACATTTTTCAGTCTGCCTGCTCACAATATAGTTCATAGAGGATCACAGCAAGTGAATTGTGAGCGATTATAGAGTACTGGAATGACTGCAGTTGCCCTCCGTCTGCAAACCGTAGCCTAATAAATGCCATGTAAAGCAATGTGCTTTTGATGAGAGGAGCACCAGGGAGAGATAATGGGCCAAGTGGTATTGATGATGTGCTGTGGGCCAGATTACAGCCGGCCTGGCTCTCGTTACAGCGACAGTGAACAGACTGCTCTCTGGAGCTGTGCTGGCCGTGCCAGTGTCAGGTACGCAGCATAAAAACTGATAAGAGAAAGACGTTTATCATTCCAATAAACGCTCGGCTCGGCACGAAAGCGCCTCGCTTTTTATTTCATTTAACATTCCTTCTGCCTCTCGGAGAAGTGGTCGCATGCCGCGCTGCATCTCCTCCTTGGCGGGCGTGTTTGTATTTGCTTTCCGGGAGCCGCAAATGCAATTGCGTATCTGTTCAGGTAATGTAGTCATCTCCCACACCACTCAACAGAAACTGTCACACACAAAAAACCTCTTCTACGAACACTTCACATTTTCTGCGAGAAGACACCAGTCATAAAACTCTGAAGTGACTGTTTGAAATCTAGCCTCATATGTGTATATATTTTTTTGTAATAATATTCCTTGTTTGAAAGTTATATCAAAGGTAAATTGCGGCAGATACGGAGTTACTTACTGTAATGTTACTTCATTCAGCCATTTTTTGGTTAAATGGTTATATTACTGTTACATTATTCTATTCTTTTGATTGTCATCTATCTAAGCACTCTAATGTGCAGCACTTGAGAATACTTCTCATTTATGGCTTTTCTGAGTGCTGTTAGAGACAGGATAACCAGGCTGGAGAGTCAGAGCCAGAGAGGCGCTCAATTCCCTTATCAAAGTATAGGAAAGAAGGAAAAATTGGCAGGACAACAGAACACAATGTATTTTATGTTTTGAGTTTGAGAAACAAGTAAAGGGTGAAGAATTTCATCTGGTTTATGCGCTATAACACAGTCCAGAGAGAGAGCCCGAGACAGGCCCTGAGAACTTGGCAGTGTTCATGTGGCATATTCCAGGAGTGTGGGAGTCAACATGAGCCTATCTGCACAAGTCACTATTTTTTTCAGCTTGATAAAATTTGAGAGCTCTTGGCACACAGCGTATCACCTCGGAGCCAACTGAGTGCGGTAACACACTCATTTTAATGCATCTGTACATGAAGGCACAACCAAAGATGGGTATTCACAGTGACAATTTCATTAGTCTTCCGATTCCGCTAAATGAAATGTAAATGTCTCGCAAGGCATGTTTAATATAGTTATATCAGTGTGCATTGTACAATGTAAATTAGTTAATTAGGTGTGATTCATCAGGTCTTTTGAGACATTTTTTCAAAGAAGGCATTGTCTCATCTGGAACCACACTGTCTATTTTCTTCAGAGACACAAATAGAGGCAATCATCTTACTTGCTAAAAAAGCCTCTTAATGGTTTGCACAACACTGATAAACAGTAATGTTACAGTGCTATTCAAATACCACTTTGCACATACTATCAGCAAAAAAGATCAGGGAATTCTTGGAAATGCAGCCACTTAATAGCTAATTAGATGCTTTATGTGAACAGATAGGCTATCCTAATGACTGATGGAAAAATATGAGAAGGTGGCGGCCTGCAAGTAATTTTGTAAAAATGTTGTTGTTTGTATTTAAAAACCCAAGTAGAAGAACCTCTTTAAGACAGTTGTGACAGTTTCCTTACAGTTGCTTCTAAAGGGTTAAACTGTACAGGAGGAGGAGTGCTTTTGTATGTCTCCATAGACACGGGCAGTGCCTAAGACTAAAGTCAGAAAGCCACATTCGTTTGATGAGTTTAAATGCTGATTGATGTAACTGGCTTTTTGTGGCCCTGTGGCAAAGGTGGAACAGGTGTGACTCTGCCACTGAACAGAGCTCAGACAAGCTGCATCACAGCACAATGAGATCATTGTGTAACATCAACATTCTTGCAGAGAAGCCTCAGACTTTTTCAGGCAGCATTGCTAAAGGTAGCCATCTGTGAGCTGGAGCCCAGGTGAGGAGGATTTCAGAACAAGATTTACTGTACAAAAGGATGTGTGCATGTAAGTTATAGGTGCTCACTCACATAAAGACGAGAGAAAGGGCCTGGAGTTTTTGGCTAAACCGATTTTTTTTTTTCCCCAATTGTTCAGAAATAGATTTGTGAATAGCTGCTGACCAGCTGTCAGTGTCTCTGAGAATCTTGTGCGTTTCGATCAACAATGGCGGAGGCATTTTCTTTTATTGCTTGCTTTTTGTCCATAGACACGTGGATGGATTTCTATTTCTGTCACAAAATGTTTTCCCACCAAAACCTACGAACGGCTTCAAATACTTCTCTGTTCAGTTCCGCTTTGATTGGACTGAGATCTCGCTCCAACTTTTATGGAGTGACACTGTGCTGAAATGAAAAGACACTCGTTTATTTCCCTTAACCCCCCCCCCCCCCATACCCTCCCCCTCCATTTGTCCAGGACACTGTCTGGTGGCAGGGGCTGTGGAGTGAGGAAAGCAGAAAGCGACAGAGATGTGTATTTTGTTTTGCGAAGGGGCTGGTTGTCTGGACGAGGTCCCTTGGCTGTTTTATAGCTTAACCAGCCTTGACTTGCAGTGCGGTGACACGCATCTGCTGACTCGGAGGATCAGTGTGTTAAGCTCGGGGCTGACTGGTGGGCCATGCTTGAAAGACTTTTGGCATGTGCTGGTGCCTGCATTTTTCACCCTTGACTGAAAGCATATGCTTCACACAATTGAGACAGTGTTAGCGTGTGGGTGCCGGCCTGGCCTCCTGCACATCTGGCAGCGCTCGGCCCTCCTTCCAGGTGAATCATCCCCCCCCCCCCCGCCCCCCGGGAGGGTGGCTCGCAGCACTGTGGCATCTGCAGAGTGGCAGGAAGTGTCTGAATCTGTCTCAGAGTGATTTTTATCTCCACATGCTTTTCCAATTTCATCAGCCCACCCCGACAACCCCCACCCAGCCCCTCTACCGCCCCCCCCCCCCCCCCCATGCTTCACTCCGGGCGACGTGGGTAAGTCAGCCATGGATGAAGGGGTGGCTTGATTGATAAAAAAAATCCTCTGTGACCCTTAAATGGGGGATGTCATGGACAAGCTGTGTAATTGTGTCCCAGTGCATGGGCAGGAACCCGAAATGCACTGTGCACTGTGCTGCACGTCAGCCTGATTGTGTGTGACACAAACAGATGTGCGCTATACCTAAACATGTCAGCGGCAAAACCACTCTCCTTATGGAGTTACCCTAGTTAGATCATTAAAAGTGAAAAGACAACAAAGGGAAACATCTTGTCGTGATGGGTGTTTACAAATCCCTGCAGGATACTTTTTAGTTGCGTCGTCGCGTCATGGGCTGCCTGGAATGAAATTGTGGTGTATTGTTCATATGTGTTTAGTTATGTTTCTGAGAATAAGTAGAAAAATATATCGCCTGAACACATTTGTTTCTCTACATGATTTTTTCTGGTTTGCTTGAGAAGTGAGTGTAAAACAGCACGCATGAGGGCTGGAGGTTTTGATAAATAATGGAATATAATAGTTTTTTTCTGGTCTGTAAGTAAGGTTTTAGGTTTCATCATTAGGCGATGTGGAAACCAGCAGAGACTGTGCTCAGGCCCTCTTTCAAAGGAATGCTTCTCAAGGCTCACATTTCACTTAAGAGGCAAAAATAAAAACAACTCACCCCAGCGGTCAAACCTCATATTTTGTGTCAGAACACGCACGAATGTCGCACTTGTTTTGTTTAAATATTGAACAGCCATCTCACAACGAATGGTTTGCTAGGTTAACAAAGGCACAAGTCTGATTTGAAGGGAGTTTCAGACAGGCCGTACAGTGGGACTAGCCTGGAGAGGGGCTGTGATTGGCAGGGTATGATATTCGTGTGCTGCCGTGGCGGGCGGATTTCCCCCCGAGGTGTCCTGGCAGAGGAGGGGGTCTCTCCTGTGACCCTGTTTCCGCCCCCTCTCAGGCTGGTGGGGGAGGTAGCGCTCCCATCAGTCTAGAACAGTCTCTCACAGGAGGAGACGTATCCTTGACGAAAAAGTGGTAATTGCTGTCTCTACGCAGGTTGCACATGCAGTCTAGATTTTCCCTTTTTTAAAGAAAACATTAATTATGTTTTCAAATTCATGGTTGAAAAAAAGCTTGCACTGCAGAATACACCAGGCTGTCTACAGCATTTTACTGTGATTGAAGCAATTGGTTTGTGTCTGCTGAGATGTGGGCTACTACAACATTGATATTGTTATATACTTATAATCAAGTACAGCATTTAAGTATTTTGAGATCCCTCAAAATGGATAATATATTGTCGTTTATCACCATATTCATATTGATAGTGAAGGGTTTAAGTCAAATGGAAAATATTACCATATTTAACTGAGCCTAAATAGGCCAATATATGATTGTTTTAGGAAAATGGCTAAAATATGTTGTATATGAAACCGATGTAGGCCACAAAATGAGTTGCTTTGTAGCCCTGCTGTATAACGGGAAGAGCATTTCTTATCTTCAGACGCATGCAGGGCTTGGGGTCCTGGCCCAGCCTGTGCCGGGGCACTGCGTCAGGGCGGTGCTGAGTGGACCTGTCGTCCGGCGGCGTTGGTCCACACGCAGGCCACCTGAGCCTAGCACGAGGCAGAGTGGGGCAAGCCTGCACGCCCCAACACACCCCGGCCTGGGGCTCTGCCTCTCTCTCACCGCTCTGCTAACGGTGGCCCAGATCAGGAGATAACACTGAAGACATACACCCCAACCCTGCCATTACATTCAGCTAAAAATATAATGCATATGTCTCTCTTTTTCACATATTTGATTGTTGCTAGGGTTTTTCCCTTAATGTACATTCTGAACATCTGTTGCGATTATTGCTGTGTGGGAGGAGCAGGGTTAAAGGGGTAAATGTGTGATGAGTGGAGAGACATTTGTTTCCTTATTCTTTAAATACAAAAAGAAGGCAGGATTGTTGCCTTTGCCTTTTCACTTGGACTGATGGGTAATTGGTGCCCCGTGGGCTGGTTTTTGGGTGGAGAGGGGAGCAGGGCTGGATGGGGTCGGGGGTGGGCGGCACAACCCGAGGAGAGGAACAGCCTGCCCTCGGAACACCAGTCAGAAGGTTCCAGACCAGAACATTTTATTTTTCTCTCTCTAAATGAGAGCGAAACAACATGAAGGCACGCACACGTGAAAACAATCACCCGAGTTTCCCCGCTCCACTGTTATTGATTCACTTATTCCCCAAAGAAAAGTTGTGCTCTCACAACACCTGGGTTTGACACCAACTGGTGTGAGGTCAGGATATGTCACTGCAATCCATGCCTGCTGAAAGGGCTTTCAATATGCCTCACCGTCCAGCTCCACAGCTCCTGCCAGCAGGTCAGGGCAATGTCCAGACAACAAGATGGACAAGGAGTTCGCCATTATGGCTTGTTTTCATTTCTTTCGCGATATAAGTATACATACTGTAATGATTAAACAGTCACAAGTTGAAGTCGTATGCATGTGGTATTATTGCTCAACCAAATAGCCAAGAAATAAATTCCATTTGTGTTTGACTGGTAAAATCCCATTGCTAATCAATGGCAGTGTGGCACAAATTCATCTTTTCAATTAAAATGCTGCTAGTTTCTTAGTGCAGTGTAAATCATATTCATTTACCATTCAGATCTTACCTGGCTCATTCACTGTACTGCAGTCCCTTGGAGTTGTCCACGGTGAAAGTGAGCATATAACCTGAAGAATAAGTCACTCTTGTTAATTGCGTCTGAGCTGAGGGAAAACTCCTGAAGGGGCACATGCCTCGTTTCATGTGCTGACATAGTGTTTAGAACTCGCTTTTCAATTAAATTAACTCCAATTAAATGATCACACTTTCTCTGGGCGCTATTCACTATGAGCAAGTAATTCGTATGTGAGACTTGGGACGAGGACTATAATCATTGAGGCCCTTGCTCCATAATTGGACGCTTTAATAGTGTCTTACGACCTGAAATGAACACATCATCACTGAAGGCTGCTGATACTACAGAGAAATATTTATGAGGACTGAGAAATATGTAGTGTTGTTGCATGACTTCTTCACTGGAAGTGAAAGACTAAGCACCACAGTGATTACACTGTATGCTCTCCATTTGTTTTTTCTTTTGCCAGGAGGGACAGAGATGATTAGAGAAGTTACTTCATATGCCTCTGCAAAGCAGCTATTTATTTATTTTAGGGATTACCCAGTGATTTCCCAATTTTGAATTTATGGTACAATTTATACATACAGTAATGCTCTCCAAACAATGTCCATTACAGTATTTGTTGTTGTTTGAAGCTGCGGTTTTAGGTCATTCTTTTTCAGAAACCTGCTTCAAGCTTTTTATGATTTGTGCTGGAGGTGACAGGTTTTAGAGTCTTTCCCACCTGCAGAAATATAGCCTTGTGTTGGCTTCAACATCGCTGCTCTTAACAGGCATGCATTCCATTCAAATCTGTCATACCTAACCCTTACTTATTAAGTATCTGCCTGACAGATTATCTGTCTTTAATATCCGTGAAACATTAAGGGCTTGTTCACATCCCGAATATTGTCCTTTATCATTTAAATCCCATGTGAAAAAGTAGTAGCTACACTCAGTATACTCTATATCCATTTAATATACTTCAAGCTTTCTGAAGTGTAAAATGGTATACGTAAGGTATGCTTCAGTATGCTTGCCATTACTTTCACATGGGATGTAATTTTCACAGATGAAGCAAGCCTGTTCTCATGAATACGAGTCAGACCTAGTGTGTAGGAGTGTGGCTTGGAACGCTTCTTGGTATTTGTCATTGGACATGAGTCAGTGGGACAGATGTAGGCAGGTACAGGGGGCCGCTGGCCTGCTGGAGAGTTTGGAGCTCATGGGAAGGCAGTGTGTGGGAGGGGGGATTCCTGGCCTCAGTGCCACGTTGCTCCTGGTGCGTCTGTGTGTCAGCGCAAAAGGCCACAGGCACGCTGAATCCTCCTTAAACGCTAAGTGTTGTCCCCTGTTGAAAGATCCCAGAAACCTCTCTACCTTTCAAGGCTCCTGGGTCACTCGTTTGTCATCATGACCTCTGACCTGTGCAGGCCAACGGGCCGGCAGGAATGTCAGGGATGTTTACCTTGGGTGAGACTGATGGTGTCCAGGTGGCTTTTTTTCAGTAGTCTGCTGCTATGCAGCGAGGGGTTCTGCCGCTAACCCGTAGAGACCTCTACCAGCAATGTTCGAGTAGAAAAAGGCTAAACCTAATCGCTCTGTGCAGAAAATCACAGCAACGGAGGATGCATGTGTAGAGTAGATATCTAAAGTATTCAGTATTCTCCCTCATTTATATCAAACTACTTTTTATTTTACAAAAAAAAAGAGGTGACAATTCCATGCTGTGTCATGCCAAATGCCTGAAGGAGCCTGGATGATAAAAGTATTTTTTTACAGCTTTTAAATGCCTTATAGCAGTTCTGTAAGGTATTTATTGCTCTTGGTCGACCCTAGCTCCCCTCTGACTCCCCACTCCGGTGAGCGACAGGGTTCAGAATTCTGGTACTGACCTGGGAGAGGCTGATCTTGTCTTTTCCCTAACGTGAAATTCACATTTAGCCTGCTGCAGTACAAACACTGGGTATCGAAAACACTATAACAATACCATCTATCACTGGATATCCATGATGGCTTTCTCTAGTGCTCTTCAGCTGTAAGTTGTGGAAAGTTTTCCATCCCCCCACCTCCTGCACACCATCTAAAGAGGCCATTAAACACTGTTGTAATGCAAACAGTAATTCTAAAGAGACCAAACAGGTGTCAGATATAAAGGGATGTGCTTCTAATGTACCCATTACAGTACATGATGCAAGGGCAGATTATTATAAAAGCATCTCTCCATCTAATGTGGACACGTCTGATCAATACCAGACTAGCAGGATGGAGCGACGGGGAAGGGGAACAGCTTTATTAATCTCTCTTCTCTCTGTTCTCCTGTGACCTGTGCGTCGCACTGTCATCGTAGCGGGGGAAGCCTGACTTGTTAAGAATCTGGGGCAATTATGTGCAGCTTCCTGGGAAGAGGAGAAAAAAGATTAGAGCCTGCTTCTACTGAGCACTGCAAAATAGAATGTTAAGAATTGCTGAGATATATTTAATTCAGCCACAGCAGACGTGTTCAGTGTTGCTCTGCCAACAATATAACCGTAAATGTTGTGGCATCACTCTGTGATGGCCCATGACATGCTAAGAGTAAAGTTTTTGCTTAAATTCAAATTTTGAAAGTTTTGACGGAGAGTGGTTTCCGGAGTGATTCTGCGTGAGGTCTGCCAAGTAGCGATTATTAAATGTAACAAAGGTTTATGATGAAGTCAAGTGTCTGAAAGAAGGCTTCGTTACTGTGTGACTAATGCACTTTCCTCCAGGTATCTCTTGCATGGCACACAAAAAGATCTCAAAACATTCCCATTAAAAATACATGAAATTGACATCCAGGTGGTTTTCATAATAGTTTCACTATTACTCTAGGCACTGTCCAAACTTGTCAGTCATTAAAGTTCTATTCCCGAAGCTAATGACGCTTAAAAGTAGAGTGACAGGGAGTCTTTTAGTGAAGCTTATTGAGCAGATTCGTAATGGAAGAACGGAAGACATAAAGCAATAATGGCAGTCATTTTTAGCTGGAATTCTGGTTTTAGAACTGGAAATCATTTTAACTGTTATTTCATTTCAATCCAGATCTTGATGGTCCTTTTTGAATTTCAAGTGCTTTTGTGTTCACAGTTTTCTTTTACAATGCCTTTTGTAATAAATGTTTAATTAATTATACTAAACATTTTAAATTTGATTATACTAAGTTATTCGTGGATATTATTTATAACCAAAATAGTAGATATACAGTATATAATAATATAAGTGAGAAATGCCCCTCTTTTAAAAGTGTATTTATAAACCTCTATTCAATCCTTTGAATAGAATTATTATGATGATGTATGCTGTACTGTATGTATTACTTAAATTCTTCTATTCTTCAATACTTAGTTCACTTAATTGAAGTTTATATAGTCTGCTGTCTATTTTTTTCCTCATGAAAAGGAATTTAATTCACTATCACCATCAGCATACTTGGTAACTACAATGCACTCTAATGGCAAACAAATGTCTCCAATGTTTCAACAGGCCTGGATTCAGCATAGCATGGCTGTGGTTTTGCTGCATTTGCATTACCTCCAGATACACTTTGGCCTGGCCCGATCTCTGCCAGCTGAGCTTAAATAGATGTGTTTTTGCTTTAAAAAAAATTTTTTGAATGGGATGTTCATTCAGGTATACCTCCTAAATACAAACAGTATGGCAAAAAAGGTATCTGCATTTTTTGTTTTCATAGTTTACTGGGAAAGCCATTTGGATCTGAAAGAGTTCGCAGTTTTGCACACATTCACCTTCCAAATAGCTTGTACCTACCGCTGGTTATGTCTGCATAAGAATATGTATATATTTAAATTATTTAAAGACTTTTGAGCTCTGGTTTACAGTAATGCAACGTTTTTGTGTCTATTATAAGATTGTCATCAAAATGCCTGTCAAGTGCCTTTTAATGGAGATAATGTAATTGTTCTGTTCTAAGGCTCCTTTAATAGCTAGCTTGCAGCATTTTTTTTTTAACTGTTCATTAAATAAGCTTTCTATATACGGTATGATCTGCAGACACACAGTGCAGTTGTATGGTGTATATTGATTCCACTAATTACCAAACATTAAACTCTTCATTTTCTCAAATGAGCCCAAGTCATACAAAACAAACGCATTATTGAACTACTCTCCTAAGCGTGCTGCAGTACGTGTGATTTCCCTGCTGCCAGCTTAGCTAATTAGAGCGAGCAGGAATTCAAGTATCAAAAATCAATAACAAAGATAAACATGATGAGGAACTGTATTACAGCTATAGCATGATTACAATGACTCTGTCATGGCGTATCAGCTGGTATGTAGGAGAAGGAGAAGGCCAGGTGACCTCTGTGGCTGGTGGCCTGGGAGGAATCCAGGGTCAGGTGTGCTTGCGTAAATCAAACAACTAAAAAACTAAACAAAAAAAAAAATGAATTCACCTTTTTTTGATGGTTTTGAGCCAACACAGTACAAGGCATATAGGTTTGAAAGTGGCCAGCGTACCCAGAGTGAAACTAATGTTATCCAGTCTTGTCTGTGTCACTGGCCACACACTCCTTGTTTTTCTCCAGCTAAACAGCTTTGACTCCCAACAATTTATGCTGCCGCTGAGGTGATTCTGAAGAGGACACAGGCTCTTTTTTACCTTTTCTTCTCATGCAATTTGATTCAAAGTGACCTTCTAAAATTGCCCCCCCATTGAATAATGGACTGAAATTGCAGGTAACTCCGACCATTTTGAGGGAAGTCTGGTGCCTAGTGGAGTCCCTCGAGTCAGCTAGCAAGAGTGGGCAGTAATGGGTCCCCTTTTGGCCTTTTTTATTGTCAGTTAAAGTCAGACACATGGCTGTCTTTAAAAAGTAAAAAGAAGCACTAATGCCAGCTGGCCATGTCTGGGCAGGTCTTCGCTGTGCCTCTGCGAGCACATCTATGTTCCGCTAATGGAGGCTGGACTTCTTCCACCATGCCAAATGTTTAGCCGGGCTAGAGAGAGATGTTGCCCAGCAGGTTGACATTGTATTGACTTTCACTTTCAGGAGAGGAGAAACGCAAGCAAAAAGTCCCAAACTCCTACACCTGAGAGCAAAGAGCATCAGTTTAGCACAAATGTGTTTCTTTTTTCCACATGAATATATTCCTTTCCATATGTACTATTATGTTAGTGACAGCATGTTAGAACCAAGGTTTTGTTTAATTATATCTCTATAATGGTCATAAAGAATTTTTACCTACACATTAATGAAAAGTTTTTAATATAATTAAGGAAGTATGGCATGTGCCAGTTGTTAGCTTGGGCTGTGTGAAATAAACTTTCACCCCACTGGTAAAATTAATTTTATATCTGAGCGTAAGATGGCTATAGCGAGCTTGAAAAGGCCAAATAAAATAAGACCATATCTCTTATGGCTCATGAGGCTACAGTGACTCAGTAGATTTTTCTCTGCCTTTCTCTTTGATCCCAACTTATATGAAGTTTCTGACCTCAAAACTATGAGAGACGGAATCATATTTATATAACTGTGGAGTGCCTACTAATACTGCACTTCAGGAAATCAAATGGCAAACATTTCAGTATTTAGCAGGACACCCCCTCATACACTAGTCATGCAGTGATGTATTGTGGTTAGCTAGTTCTTCAACTACTGCCCTAAGGCAAGGAAAAGACTGGTGGCATTGAGTAAGGCATGTGGAAAAACAGCAATTTCACAATTAACAGCATCATCTAAATCCTGTCCGCTCCTTCGGGGTACTTTTACATGCATCCCCTAGGTATAGGATTTCAGAAGCGTTTAAATGGAATTTGGCTTATTTCCTTCATAGAAGTTGTGCTTGTCTTGCCACGCATGGTTGATTGGATGTTATCCAAGTATAGCGTGATATATGGATTAATAAGATAAGAGCTTTCATGTCCTGTATTTATATCTGTATTCCATCTGCTTTGTGTGGAATATAAAAAATGGTTTATTTGTGTTCGCAATTCAGTTGTAAGTACACAGCTGGCTGTTTAATGGCTGCTGGTAATTCTGGAATGCTGTTATCCACCATTTTAATGATTTCTTTGTTTATTTATAAACAGTAGCGGTGTAGTGGCCAATAAAATGTGGTCAAGATTTTGCTGCATGAGAATGCTCTACGATGAGTCTTTCACCTCCTAATAACTGAATCCTAGACTTAGACAAAACATGCCTGTTAAAACTTGCATTGTAATTTGTGGATTAACAGCCGCACCTAAGGGGTTACATCACAATTAAAGTGTTTTGTTCTAGCAGCAGATGCACATTTTTTTTTTTGAAGTGACTTTAAAGAACTGTTCCCATTAGCCATGGATTTGAATGCCTCCCACTAAGAACCACAACCTGCCTTTTC